>NW_026730189.1:0-20971 GCF_030272615.1 Cryptomeria japonica
GTATATGGTAGATTTTGTGCCTATTAACATAAAACATATATATATTGAAGACAAACTCTAAGAATAATAGAAAAATTATACATATCCATGAATGAAATATACCTTGAAAAAAAATGGTGCTTCCAAAAAACCAAAGTTGATGGTGCCTCCAACGAACTAGACAAAACCCAAGAAATCCTTTCAAGATTTTGTATCCTTGCTAGAGTTTTCAGAGAAATGGGCATTTGTCAAAACCATTGCAGAGAAAGGGATAGTTATCATGGTGGGTCACATGAAATCAACAAAAAGGGCAAGAAACTAAAAATTGCAACCAATGGGAGTTTTGGAACCTAGAAGAGGATCCCAAGAAACCACATTGGGATATAGAGAGGTAAAAGGGAAATTCCCACATAAAAACAAGATCCAAGGAATAGAATAGGTGGAAAAAACAAGACCAAGAGAAAATAAAAAAGCCAATAGATTTAGAAGGTGCTAGATAGAGGCAATGGGAAAATAATCTTTTGCATAAACCCACCATTCTAGAATAAAGGAGGTCAAAAGAATAGGGTGACCACCACAATGGGAGGTCGGGATAATTCCACAAGGTTTTGGAGACCAAATGGCATGAGATATAAGGAAAATCCATTAATGGGACAAAGTGGGTATCAAATAGCAACAAAGTCAAATATGATTCCTATTGGCAAAAACCTAAAAATCAACAACCTGATCTTGAAGATGCACTCAAATAATTGGAAAAAGGAGAAAGAAACATAGAATAACCAACAAGAATTGGAGTATCAAATACAAATATTTAAACTGCCTCAAGAGAAGTGTGAGAAGGTTTGGAAAAGGAAATATCAGGAGAGTAAACTATTTGTAATTTCTTCAGAGCTGACAATGATAGCGGTTGATAGACTAAAGGAGATTACCCTAATTGTTAAATAGGGAGGAGATGAAAAAGGAGAAGGGACATTAGAGGAGATAATCAAATAGTGGAAGATGAGATACCCAAATAAGGAATGCACCTTAAGTGTTGCAAGGTGTGCACCCTTGGTCTCCTTATGTTGTGTTGTGCAACACTTGGGTTTGTGACATGGCTTAACCACCTCTTGTGGATTTTATAAGTCTAGTGGGTGTTCAAGAATAAGATGTATGAAGATAGATGTGTTATTTTGGTTGATGAAGTGCATTGTGGTGTGGTCCACTTCTCATTCCTTTCCACCACGAGAATGTTTAGTGGAGACTTATAATTTCAAATTGGGTTGTAATTAAATTCTTTGGCTAACTTGGAAGACTTCTATTTCAAAGATAGTATAAATAAGGGATGATTATAATGATAATTAGAGAAGCAAGTGGATTGAAAAAGAAAAATATGTCTTCTATTGGTGTGAATTTTTACAAGGTTGGGTGTGGTCAATGTTGACCAATGTAGTAGTGTGTTGATGTTATTTGGTACTGAAGGTAGTGAGATAAAGGTCTCTTTCGACATTGCATCTTAGTGGCAGTTGTGCTACAGTGGTGGATTACTTCTTTTTATTTCTTCTTCTTCTGGGCAGTGAGCCCTTTTTTGACTTTTTTAGCTAGGAAGTGAGCCCACCTACAATCAACATCCTGATAGTGAGCCACCCCTTCTAAAAAGCACCTTAAACAATGTCACCCAAAAAGGTATTTTATACTTGAGAACTATCATTTCCATGGTTTTTCGCTTCTTGGATTTTCTTCATCAAATCTAGTGTTTTATGTGTGTGCTCTCTCATTCTTATATATGTTTATGGTTAAGTAATCAAGAAATTAGTTTACTGGTAATAGGACAAAGTTGTATCACACTTTATAAAGGAAATAGCCAACACTGATTCAACCATGTCAAAATTATGTTCATTGGACTAAATCTGGTCCTTTTCTCATTCATAATCCCTATCAAGATCATTAAACCAATTTTGATGCTTGCGATTTCATGGCATCGGTGGAAACATGGGTGTTCTATTGGAGATACTTGGCCTTCTCCTCACATTCATGCACTCAATCAAGTCTCTTTGATGATGAACAATGTGACCAAATCCATCCTGTACAGGGTGAAATGGATGTGCACTTGGATGGTCTAATCCAAGTTGGGATGAGATGTGTCTGCTCTTGACCTTGTTTGAAAAATTCTCTAAATTCTTATCAATGAAGGTAAGTGTTGCCAAATCAGTTGTGTGAGTCAAAATTCCCAACAAGTTGTGGAACTTGTGTGTTATTTGTAACTTCAATTCTGTCATTGCATGTTCATCTTTATCGTCAATGGTCTACAAAAAAAAGTAATATTTCAGAAATTATATAATCAAATTAACAAGAAATGGAATAATAAAAAGGTGGTTATAAATTCACCTGTGTATGCATATAATTATCCTCCAAGAGTTGACAATTTTCATTGTCTATAATCCTACCAAATTCATTAATTACCTACATTGACATTGCAACACATTTCAAAAATTTCAACACATGGTTTGCAAAGAATGATATAGTAATAAAATTAAAAAATCATGTTTCTCAGGTATCAAACGGTTAGAGAGATTGTTGTGGCATTGTCCTTCTATAGAATCAAGTGTATTAGCAAGACTATCAAGGTCTATGTGCAAGTTGTTAGATAGATATTATCTTTGTCTCTCCCTCATTAAGTTCACCTTCATCACATGCTTGCACATGTATCATTGAATTGCAAAGTTGTAAGAGCACATTGATAGATCAGGTGAGGAGGTATACACCTCATATCTAAAATTAGGATTTCTTTCACTTGTCACCCATGCTGTGTGATCATTAGTGTCATTGAATGTAACATGGTCATCTAGAATTTTGAAGTCTCGAACCCAAGATGTGTTTTCAATCTTCTCAATATCAAAGTTCCTATAAAAACCATGCTTTTTGCTGACTTGCACCCACCAATAATAGATATAAACATGTGTTGTTAGCTGATGTACCAACCAATCAGCACGATGACTTGTAGCACACTCGATTGTTTTCAAGAATCGTCTCTTTAGGTGTGAGTGGTAGGACTCTATGGCACCATTTGTCTCATGCCCTACATTCTTTAGTGTATGAAAACATCTAGCCCACATACTTAATCTATTGAACCATCTTCCCCTAAAATATTCAATGAATGAGCGTTGTGTATCTTTAAAGTCTTCAATAAATATATGAATTGCATTCCTTGTTGAATCTTTATCCATTGAATGATGCATGATAAGTCCAATTCTATCAAACATCTCTCGCCTAACTGCAATCTCTTTGACCTTTGCAATCAAGTTCTTTCGCCACGCACGTCTAACATGCCAAGAGCATAGATATACATCACATTGAAACACTTCTCTACATCATGGATATTTTTACTCAATATTTAATTTTCTTTTAAAGGATGCATTGAAATATTTACAAAAATTACAAGGGTTGAATGAAAAATGAAAGACCTGATCGCTTTTATCTTAGCACCTACATCATCCACCATGAATGCGTTTAGACTCCACTCAATATTCTTCATGTGAACCCATTGGAGAAGAATGCAAATCCAATATGCAATATCATGAGCACAAGACCTAGACATAATGACCCATGCTACAGGAAAACCCATATGCTTGGAATCAAATACAAGCATTGTATATAATTGAAACTATCATAAGGCATAGGGTATGATGTATTAGTACTATATTTTATTTTGAATATAAACATTGTTAATTTAACTCTACCAAGGAATACACTACATACCTTCATCGCATTTGTACCAAATGTAGAATCCATGGCCAATAAGTTGTTGTGGCCATATTGAAGCATCCAGTCAAGTTGTTCTGGCAATTGAATGCCTAGTACAAATGGCACTTCCCCATCTCCATCATCAGTGGCACTATACTCCTGATATGCAAACTAATTTTCGGTGTTTGCTAAAACCCATTGTTGCACTGAAATAGAATCAATACTATGAAACATGTATCTTAATGTCTTAATTTTGTGATCAATGTTTGCAATATCATCCATGGTGAGAAAATCATCCCTAGAAGATTGACCCTCAAATATGGTCATTTTCTCATGCACCATTTGCTTATGGTTTTTATGCACTGCGTTTGCGGACATGCCAAGCAAAAGTAATGACTCCACCCATTGATGGAATTTCTCACTAATGTATGGTGCAAATAAAGACCTCATTCCCAAAAATTCATTGTTCACTTGACCATGACAAGATATGCCTTCCTTGTCCACATGTTGAACTTGATGGTACCATATCAATACATGGTTTGGCTTACAAATCATGATTCGTGTGCTGAAATGACAAGTACAACCACCTTGTGTATGTTTTGTGCAGATTTTGTTTTTGGTAGTGGTTCTTTCTAGTTTTGGTGGGCTTTCAAGATCTATCTTTCATTTGCATTGTAAAGGGTTTTGGGTCCCTTCAAAACTTGTTTTTACCTTAATAAAAAACATTCAAACATAGAGATAATATTTCACAAAATATAAATAAATATTTAGAAAATAATATTTATATATTTTAAATTTATTTAATAAAGAAGGGTAGAAGGAGGAATTTTTTTCATAAGAGCATACCTTACCTAATTAGAAATAGAAAATTGGAAGGTTGTGGTTTCTAGAGTTTTCTATGGTACATCACTCTTTATGGTTTTGAGGTTTTGGCTTTACAATGAAAGAATTAGTTGAGCATGAGCATATTGGGAGTCATGGATAAAAAAAAAAAATACTATGGCTTTAGGAAGATATATCTAGAAATTATAGGGTCATTTGACCATTCTCTTTCTATATCTTCACATAGGTCTTTAATATCTATTCCTTCTTTTTGTTAATTAGATTAAATATCCTCAAGATATCTATCATGCACTACATGCAGATTTTTTTAATATAATACTCTTATTCCTACATAATTTTCATAGATAGTTCAATATTTTGTCTGACATCTACTAGTCCTAAATAGTGGAGATATAATTTATAAACTAGGAAAGTAGGAAATGTTTTTAAAAATTCTTAAATTTTGCAACATTCCTAATAATGGTGTGAAAAATATATAACACCATCATTGACCAATAAATTTGGTTCAACAAAAACATGTAATCAACTCAAAAAATAATAAGATCCCTTATTAAGGAACCTTACTAGTTATTATGTGCTACATTTACTGTGTCAAAGAAGAAACATATTTTCATGAATGACACACTAATAGTATATGTAAGGCTTAAGGATTTCTAGGAATTATTGTTAGTAGTTGTGTATAGAAAATAAAATTGCCATTCAAAAATACATTTACTCTATCAATTTAACCAAACAAAAAAAAATTATCAATTATTATGGGATATCTCTAGTGCTATATATAGGCTTCACTAATAACAAAAGATTACAATACTATGAATAATAAATATTCTATTATCAATTACCAATTATTTTTATGGAATAAATATAACTAATATTACTAAAATTGTAAACTATTAATTGCATCTTTATCTCAAGAGCACTTATAATTGGGCTTATCTACATTCTTCTACTCACATAATATTAAGTAAATCTTCTTATCATTCGTTCATAAAACAACAATTTAACTAAATAAATATCTTAAATTACTAATTTTGAGAATAATACAAACTACTTGTAAGAATCTCTACTTTATTTCCTACATAATGTCCCTAAATTATATATAGATAAACTCTAACTATTTTTTAATAATTTTACTCTTGACAATCTTAGATACATTTTTGGCCTCATTCATAATATATAGGAAGAGTACTAATATACTCTAATAAAATCATAATAGGAAGCTAAGAACAACAAAATTTAAGACATGAAATTATTATACAACATTTTGACCATAAATGGAAGGAAAAAAATTGATGGAAGTGTAAAGATAAATTTCATAACTTATGCAATTCTTAAACTAAAAAATGTTGCAATGTATTGTTGTGAGAAAAAAAAATTACTAAATTTATGTATTGTTTGTGGTGGAGATAACTAGCTACACACTCTTGCTTCTTCAATTGCAATCTTTTTTCTATGGGATCTACACCTTTACTTATAGATAATTTTTCTTTCACATCCAATTACCTAATGATACAACTATAGGCTCTCAATAGCCTTGGCTATTGATTGTTTTGTATTACTTATTTTATAAAGAGATAGCTTCTCCAAAATACTTGTATGTTAAGATTATTGTAAATAATATAATATCTATTGATATTATAAAAAATGATTATCTTAGCATATAATCATTTATCAAAATATTATAATTAATGAGCCCCTTTATCGAGGATCTATGACCATCAGGAAGCTATAATTCAACACAAGGCCTATGCAACCTCAATAGTGGAGCTTAGTTATCTTCATAATCACTGAGAGTTTATTCCCTACCATAAACACGTTAGTAGCTAAAAGAAGGAAGACTAAGAAGGGGGGGTGTGAATCAATCTTCACCGGATATAGATAATTAGATTCCAAAACATAAATTGATAAACTTCAGCAACAAATAGATAAGCAAATCAACAACACAACACACAACACCAAGATTTTTGACATGGAAAACCCATTCAAGGGAAAAACCATGGTGGGAAGCTACCCACAGTAAGATGATACTCAACAATAGTATGTTAAAATATTACAATGGGGAACACACATGCATTCAAGAACATTACTGGAGCTCACTGCTCAAAATATGTTTGCTCAAAAGGCTACAACCCTTAGGGAAGTCTCACTAACTTAAAATATGATTCGGACTACAATCCAAAAGAAATGAACTATAATAATAACATCTATAAATGCATGATGACAGTTCCGGTTAAGCACAGTTGTCTGCTCTACAACACCAATCTCACCACAACACTTCACTGAATGATAAATCTCTTTTTCGCACAATCAACTCTCTCTGATAATGCAGACACAATACCAATAACCAAATTACATAAGTATACCACCTATATATATAATTCATCAAACTAGATAACAAGGTTAGCTAAACCCTCAAACCTCATCCTACGATTACAAAAAAATATATTGCATGATACAAAGATCAACCAACAGACCAATATTATGAATTACATTAGATAGCATGGACTTAATTCAAATTCCCAAACAATCACATCCACCAGAAATCGTGCCAAGATTAACCGCAATACACTACACCATCACAAATACTGCATAACATGAAAATAAACACTAATTGATTAAAAACACCAAATACTCACACAAGGATCAATGTAGATCACCAAAACAAATAGGACACAACTAGGAAACAACAACAAACATGTTAGAACCATCCAAAACAACTGCACCAACACCAATTTTCAAATCTTCATCGATCAACATCAGAAAGATTAAGAACACAACCAATCAACAACTATCACAAAGAAAGATAACTTCCAGGGAACAAAATCATGAACCATCTGAGAAAAAGATTCACAAGATCATCCAAGACAATATCCCAAAGTCTCAACACAAGATCTGATCATACTGGAATATACCAGAGGAAATACCGTTTCTACAAAACTATGATCAGCAAAACCAAACTGCCAAAAACCGGATCATAAAATCTTCCCAATAATCCAACAAAATGTTTGCATCTTCAAATAGTCATGCTATGATTGTTGGGTTCCACAATTTCTCTGGTTTATTTTACTTATTACTTATTTCATGGAATGTTTCTTAAGACACTAGACATTTTTATTTGATACTTAATACTTTACATCTACCTTTGAAGTAAAAGAACCAATATTAATACATAACATTTTGATGAATGATTGTGCACTTAGATAATCATTTTAAAAATATGACAGTATATTATATTATTTATGATTATAAACACTAATACTGCAAGTTTTGGAATCAAGCCTTCATGCAATTCAACTCGTGACTCTTTGGTGAGGTGATTGTAGGTTCAAGATATATCACATATTAGTGAGAGTCAACCTATGATGAAGAAATAGAGTGTTCAATAAAATGTGAATTTTGTATATTTGGTGACCATCTTCCACTAATAAACATATTGGACACAATTTGAGAGCATAATATTCAACAAAGGTTTGACAATAATAATTTAGAGACTTGCAATTGAAAAAAATAGCTAGATAAAAATAATAGTGTGATAAAGTCCCTATGTTAGTCTTTCTACTCACTACATTTACTAGACAATGTGCACCATGCCAAGAAAATAGTTTGAAAGCTAAAATTGGACTATTGATGATAAATTGTTCACCCATCTAGAAACTCACATCTCTTATAGTTCTCCACCCCATTTGGAGGTGTCATTACTTATGAAATGCAACCTTAACCATATTAATATCACCCTTAAAGACACATTAGCCCTTTGGTAATTCATCTACAAGCTATCTCTCTAGAACCTCACTAGAAAATGGTTCTTTTCAAGGCATAGATGTTGATGATATCAAAGGATTTGTTGTTAATTTTGAATTTGATGCACAAAGCCTTGTTGGAAAGGTGACATCAATGTGTAACAAAAGAAGGTTGCCATCTCACAATCACAATTCAAATCATGCTACCACATCTTTCCTCATGATTTGAAATTAAAATCTCTATACGTATGACATAACACACAACAAGGACTAGAAAATCAAGTAGATGTCAAATTTATTGGGTCTCTACCTTGATATGAACTGCATCAAGCATTAAATGTTCAATAATAACATTTAATTTATAAATGATTGACATTGAAACAAAATATTAATAAATTATTATACAATAATATGTAAAGATAATATCTATCACCAATGTATAATTTAATAGGACAATATATTTTTAAGATAATATTTATCAAATATTGAAAAGATGACCCTAACGATAATAGCTTAGAAGAATTGAAAGAGTCTTATAAAGCGTTCCTCTATATTTTCTCTTTTTGAAAAATTGTTTTCCATGCATTGAACAGAGCAAAACGTTTGAAAAGTCAGCTTTCTAGGAATGTTGAAGGAAATAACTTGGTTTATAAGCAACCAAACCCAACTTATGCGACTTTGAAAATAATTTGTTATACGAGTCGAACAAAGTTTTTTGTAATTGCTTTTACCATGAAACGATTGAGAAAGAATATGGAAGGATAGAAATAAAATCTACGCATATTCATGTGCCTACACGCTGAGAATGCCGATTTCATCGTAACTCTGCAAAGACAAGAAATTGCACAGAACAAACTCTTAAGTGAAGCAGCTAAGAAGCACCCAGAAGTAGGCTTGAAATAGGAAGAAATCAGCCACTTGCGAAAGGTATAACAAATCAATATTTGGATCACAAGATCTTGGATTATCCTTGGAATTCCCGATTACACACTTCTAATTGTTTGCCTTCTATTAAAACTTTATAATAATGGCTCCCATCTACGCCACCTTAAGGTTTAGGGGTCAGTTGTCAAGATTTATAATTTCAAAGCCTCTAGATATAAAGAGGTTTATTTTTTTATCCCTACCTATTTAGAGATGCCTAACGAGGAAAAATACTATTAAGCCTAATGAGTTAGATTTATTTTTTACATTTTAAGAAGACACTACTACTGGATACACTTTTTCATCCAAGCTACATAGTGGAGATCCTAAACCTCACTAGGGAACAGAAAAGGAGGATAGGAAAGGAGGAGGATATGTTCCATAAAAAACGATATCTTATCTAACCATTCATCTAGATAGGAAACTTCAATTTTGAGAAATAATTTATGTAGAATATTTACATAGATCTAGATGAGATGGATAATATGGAGATGACTCTGAATAGTGATTCATGAATTGTTTTTCCTTGACCATTAAAGGTTTGATGGGTCAACCAAAAAGTGAACCATTTTTTGACACTCATAAAAATATTCTATCTAGACATAAAGTGTGACATGAATATTATGAAGGATCTATAGGGAAACATTGTGCTCATAGGCAAATCAACCATGTTCCTTGTTATTGTTGAGAGAATGATTGATCCTCTTATACATGTTTGGATGGTAAAACCTATTTTAGTACCCCTCAATATTGTCTAATAGATGGATATTTTGAAGAGTGAAATATTATGAATCTAGTCCATCAATTGTTTATAAAAAATATTTCTCAATGTAGTTCTTATATTGCTTTAGTTGTTTGCAAATATTATTTTAGATGATGCTTGGTTTGTTAGATTAAAATCCCAAATAAACTCTAAGGTGGGAGCTTAGTTCTGAACCAAACTAGGAAGAAAAATATGGAATAGAACTTAGACAAAACTAAAATGGATACATGCAACTTGTTTGTTCTATTATAAATGAAAAAGACTATTACAAAATAGCTAAATACATATTATAAATGCCAATAACAAATTTACTTGCAATGATCATGAGTTGCACCAAATCAATTGCTTGTAACCTCACCAAGCCCTTTTACACATTGCTTGCTTGGAGCTTCATATGTTGACCATTCTCTCTAGAACTATTTGTTGCTCCCTACAAACACTTCACAAATAGTTGTTGCTTCTAGAAATTATTATCTACTCTTCACTGAGCTCTAACTTGTTGTTACATACACTAATTTATGAGTAAGATGTTGAAGAATATTCTCCGATTTTGTCTTCTACTATTTTTCTCAATTTCTCACTCAAAATTCAAAATTTGAACTTACCTAGCAGAAATAAATCTTTGGTAAACAATTAATATCACTAAATCATGTCAATAGAAAATGGGAGGGACAAGATCCGAATGCAAAACTCAAATAGCCTACAACTGTTGGTTGATCTTGACAAGTAGTTGACAAAAATAAGGAGACTTGGGAAAAAATTCAAAAATCCAACACTTCCCCTTTGTTCTAAGATATCAATTGTGCTCATTCTTCATCCAAATGGACAATGCCCAATTTTTTTCTGAGGCATTCAGAGTTATCCCTATTGAATGGCTTGGTGAAAATATGTGCAAGATGTTGCTTAGACCTATAATTTTATTTTTATTTCACCATTTTCAACCAACTCTCCTCTAAAATGCTACTTGATTTCAATATTCTTGTATTTTTCATTAAAAATAGTAGTTTTTGTTAGCTATTGATAAAAAAAATATCACAAAATATAGTTGTTTCATCCTCTTTTTTTTTCATTCAAATTAGCCAAATAGCTTGACATGATGCTACATTTTCTACAATGTACTTAGCATTAGTTGTAGATAGAGGAAATATGGATTGTTTCTTGGAAGCCCATGAAATTGCTTTGAAACCCAAATGGAACAATTACCTCAATGTGCTCTTCCTATTGTCCATATTTCCTACCCTATCACAATCTATGTATCCAACTAACACAAAATCATTTGATGTTGTAAACAAAAACACCATATCCTTTGTTTCCATTCACATAACTTTGGATTCTCTTACCAACTAGCTAATGGGTGTCATCTAGAGTCTCCATAAATCTAAAAATTAGACTTACTGCATGCATTATATCAGGCCTATTTATTATCAAATACATCAAACTTCCAACCAAACCTTTAAACATTGTGGGATCTACATTGTTGCTATAATCTTCCTTGCTCTACTTAAGACCTATGGTCTTTGGTGTCATTGTAGTTTTTTAATCAAGCATCATTTTTAAAAAAAATCTCTACTACATACTTTACTTAGTAGGGAAAAATACCGTCATGCATTTTTCTTACTTCTATGCCTAGAAATTACCATAAGAGACCTAAGTTTGTCATCTCAAACTCTCTTTTAATGACTTCTTTAAAATAAACAATGTTGAAAATGTCATCCCTAAAAAAAAAAAATCATCTACATACAAGACAACAATTAAAATATTCGACTACCTTGATATAAAGAGTGGGATCACCATCACTTTTTTAAAAGTCATTGCTCAACAAATATGAGTCAATCCTGGTATAACGTGCCCATGGTGCTTGTTTCAACCTATAAAGTGCCTTCTTTAGCCTATACACCTTCCTTCCTTGACTTGAAACTTCATAACTAGGTAGTTTCTCCACATGAACTTCTTTCAATACTTCATTCAAGAAGGGAAACTTCACATCCATTTGAAACACATTAAATTTGGGTTGGTTTGCAATTGCTATGATTTCCCGCATGGTTTTTATCCTTGAAAATGGAGCATATGTCTCATAATAATCTCTTCCAAAGTACTATATGTACAACCAATATTTCCTTATGTCTTTCTATTCTTTCTTGGACATTGCTCTTGGCCTTATAGAACCATTTGAAATCCATTAGCTCTAATGTACTATTCATTTCTATAAAATCTATCTCCACATCCTTGAACTCACACCATTTCTTTTCTTTCACATCACCCCCATAATAGATTTGATCACTATGAGACAATAATGTAAAATTTACATTTTCATCAAATATATCATCATACCTTTCATTTTGGCAGATATTCCTTATACTCTTGGTCTTTATTTACTTTAGGCAGGTGAAAGTATGGTCAAAACTCTTGCTACTACTACAGCTCTACTATGTAGGCCATATCTGAAGCTATCTAAAGCCTTCTAGAACTCTTTGTATACTAATTCAAAATTTTCTAGAGCTTTGAAGAGATTATTCCCTACATGTTTATAGCTACTTGCCTTTCTACCTATTTGCATTAGGATTTGTTTAAAGTCAACTATCTAATAGTCTGTGCATGTCCAAAGGTATCTGGAGTCATATGGAGCTCTCTCAAACTAAATTCTAAGGTCTAATCGATTTAACTATCTGTCTATGTTAGATGCTCTCTTGAGTTCACCACTACACTCCATATCTACTTCAACTTCATCTTGCTACCCTCCCGACTTATTATCTTCTTGATCAATAGGAATTCTCTTTGAGATGCCTAAAGAGGTGTCCACTAGGCCCTCTCATGGCTCATTATTAATGAACTCAACATCTCTGTTAATCACTAATTTATTGGTCATTGAGTTATACAAACTCTATGCCTTGGAGTAAACAATATATCCCAAGAAGATAAAATCCCCACACTTGTCATCAAACTTTTGATTCTTCTCCTTTGACACAACTGCATATCCTTAGACCCAAACACTCTCAAGTGATCAACTCTCCACTTGTGTTTTGCTCACACCTCTTGTAGAATCTTGCTATAGACTACATTATGAGACTTTGATTTATCAAATAAATTTTTTTTGCATTAGCCTTACCCCAATATTAATTTGAAAGTCCCTTTTATTTTAGCATGCTCCTTGCCATCTCCACAATGGTCCTATTCTTCCACTCAATTACTCCATTTTTCTATAAAGTATAGCTTGTTGTTGGCTCCTTGTTGATGACATATTGTTTGCAAAAATTCACAAATTGATTGGAGGTATATTCTCCCCTTTTATCTGACCATAGGACCTTAATGAAGTGTCCAATTTCTTTTTCAACGTGTTTTATAAAAACTTTGAACCTATCAAATACTTCAGATTTATGCTAGAAAAAGAAACTGATGTCTTACACCTTAATCATAGTGAAGGTCATAAATTATTTCCTTTTACTAATTCAAATGGATTGCATATGGTGCAACAAATTAGTGTGTCAACTTGAATGGTTCTCTTGACCTTCTAGATTTTCCTAATTGAAAGGTTTGACAATATTTATCACTTACAATACAAGTTTCACATCTACTACTAGGTTCTACAATGGATAGTAAACCATCAAGCATATACTTCTTAGATAAAAGAATCAAACTAGCATAGCCTAAATGTCCATATCTGTGATGTCATAGCTGATTGTCTTGAAGGCTGATTTGTATTGTATTGCTATACATTTTCCTTCCTTGGGATGTGTAACTATGGACTAAGATGAGAAACATGTTTCTATACTCAATGGAGACATCTAGTTTTTTTTGTCATTTGAAATTTCACAACAAATGTTTTTCTCTCATCTTTGTCAAATATGGCATACTCACCTTCCTGTTAGCACTTTCTATGCATTTTTTATCACAAATCCAATACTCATCATATTGTGCTTTGTACAAGAATAAAATAAACATTCTCTATTTTCTTGTTCTCACCTTTCTTGGTGCGGATTATGATAGACCCTTTCCTCACATCTAGAATTGTTCCATTTTTTTCTCTTTTTATCAATGAAACTAAATAAACTCATTACCACTCATGTGGTTATTGCAACTTCTATCTAAATACCAATATTCAAGGCTACCTTCTTCACCAATATTACAGATGATGAAGGTTATGGATTCTTTACCTTCAACTACATTCTCATCAACTACATTTGCACTTTTTTTAGACTCATTATGCTACTTTTTGTAGCATTCACTTGCACTATGACCAAAATTATGGTAGTAATAACACTTAAAATTAATCTTGTCAAACCTCTAATTCAATTTGTTGATCTTCTTGTCTTCTCTAGAGTTAGAATGGGAGTTGCTTGCTCCCTCATGATTGTGGTTTCATTCAGAGTTATCTCCTCCAACACCACCAAATCTAAAGTTGCCACAACCTTTGCCTCTTGAGCTCCATAAAATCTACTTATTCCTTTCCCCTTGCCTCTTATATTGGCTTGAGCTTTGAAAGATTGTTGTAGACCTAGTTAGGTGTTGCTCATTGAAGAATTTGTAGCCTCTTCAATTACAATCACTATTGCATCAACCTTAGAGGAAAAACTTTAGAGCATTTTCTCTACAATCCTTTGCTCTTTCAAGGTTTCTCCATTTGTCCTCAATCAGATTATCAAACTAGAGACTCTTGTGTGAAAATATGAAATTGACTAATTGTCCTTCATTTGTAGAGTCTCAAAATATCTTTGAAGTATCTAGAGCTTCACCAATCTAAGTTTATTAGTTCCTTTATAGGTTGTT
The DNA here is from genome assembly GCF_030272615.1 of Cryptomeria japonica. NCBI lineage: Eukaryota > Viridiplantae > Streptophyta > Pinopsida > Cupressales > Cupressaceae > Cryptomeria > Cryptomeria japonica. The sequence continues at coordinate 14,737 of NW_026730189.1, forward strand.
TGGAGGATATTCCAAGCTTCCTTTGCATAATTAGGTACTATTATTTTTGGAAAAATGGCCATAGTGAAGACTACTTCAATCAATCTCAATGCCTTAGCATCTTTCCTCGTCTCCTTCAAATGGGTGTTCTAGTTGTTTGTGGGTGTTGTAAACTAAGCTAGGCCAATGATATCCACAAGCCCACTAACCACAAGTTCTCACAAATTGTTTGCAACCATGATTGTCTTCATTTTTGTTTCCCATGCATCATAACTTTGTCCATTAAGAAATGGTGGCTACTACAATCTCTTTCCATCTTCGCCAACCATGTATCCTACACAATAAACTTCAATACTCAAGAAAAACAAATGCTTAACTCACAAGGACCTAGAACAAAATGGCTTTGATTCCAAGTGTTAGATTAAAATACCAGATAAACTTTCAGATTGCAGCTAAGTTCCCAACCATACTAGGAATACAAATATGGAATAAGACTAAGATAAAACGAAATGGAGACGTGCAACATTCTTTGGTCTAATAAAGATCTGAAGTAGACTATTATAAAATAAACCAATGAACTACTTGGAGCTTCATTGAGCTCTATTAGACACTGCTAACTTGGAGCTTCATACAATGACCTTTCTGTTTGGAGCTATCTGTTGCTCACTACGAACAGTTCATAGATAGTTTTCGCTGCAAGAAAGCATTCTGTACTCTTCACTGATCTCTAACTTCCCATTTCATAGACTAATTTGTAAATAACATTTTGGAGAACATTATTCCTTTTTTCTTCTACTGTCTTTCAGAATTTCGCACTTAAATATGAAAATTTGAACTTACCTGCTAGCAATAAATCTCTGGCAAACAATTAACTTCATTGTTGCACACCAAGAGAAAGTGAGAGGAGCAAGATCCCAATGCAAATCTTTGATAGGGTGCAATTGCTAGCTACTTGTGAGATGTAGGTGGCAACGACACGGATGCTCAAGGATAAATTTAAAAATCTAATGTGAACGAGATGTTTGGGAATTAAGTAAAGATATTAAATTTAATTTTTATCTAAATTTTTTAAGATTCTATTTGTGTAATGATGTTCTTTGAACCATAGCTTTGTGGCCTTTGTATCATAGTTATTTATATTTGTATGGCTACAAGTGACCATAATTCAGTTTACCAATTCACGATGTGAACCATGTAATAATATGATGCAGGAAGCACCTTTTTAAAAACATTTCGTTGAGTGCAATAGAAAATAATATTTATTAGCATGTATGGTAAAAAATGAAGAAGCACTCTGTAAAACTACAGGTTATATGATGGATAAGAACAATTAATATTAAGCCACTAACCCATAGATACTATAGAGGAAAGAAGAAAATATTTATTTACTTAGCGCCTCAACAGAGAATAGAAAATAAAACCAAAGACTACCATCCCTGGGATAAAATTATGTATCTTGTAAGAAAAGTATGATGAAGAATAAGATCATGCCAACACAACTGAATGAAGGCATTGACTTGTATACATTCTTCATTTGTGGGCCACATCCATTCTTTGGAATATCGCCGCCACAAATCCGATGTGATGCACAATGTGACTCTATCTCATCCACGCTAGGGATGAACTTAGCATGATAATTCTTATTCGCAATATTTGCATGGAGATTATACCTTCTAGAGACATTGACAAAACAAGGAATGAAAAAAAATAAAAATGAAAGATGTCTTCAGAAGCTTTGAGCTTCCCATTATATTTGTAATTCGCTACTTTGAAAAGAAACACAGATATGTACTATGATGATTCAATCTTTCTCTTTCAAAATTACATATGATGATTCAATCTTTCTCTTTCAAAATTATATGTAATGCTGCAGCTTGAACTTTTTACAAATGGTTGATTTCGTCTTCTATATGCAACCGGATACTGCCTATTATTATGTTGCTTCACCTTACAAAGTTTCTTGTCTTCCCAAGCTTACTAGAAATGGCCTTTTTATAATGAAGTATCCGCGTTGATTTCCATGAAGTTTGTAATGAAAGAAGAAGGAAGATACAAGACATTAGTTATGCACTTGAATTGGAATAACATTTTTAGCGACGATATCGTCTTAGAATTAAGTACCAACAATATTTTTAATTAGAATTTACTGAATCATGTCTTAAGAAACATTTTTTAGGCATATCGCGATTTTCCTGGAAAAAAATAAACATTCATCTTCGTTATTCATTGCATCACAAGTACTGAGTAAGAGTGCATTTCCTACGTTGTAAAGACTGTTAGGTACTCGACTTAAAGATAGAGTTGGAATTCCCGTGAGTTTCGACAGATAACAAGGCTTTTTCACTTTTTTGATTCGTTAATCCCGCTTTCACCAAACGCCAGGGAGGGCCACTACGGTTCATCGGGACGATCTGTAGGTTCCATTGGTGGGATCGGCTCTTGAGAGTTATCAGCCTTTCTCGAGATGAATTGCAACCACAGAACTAGTTCTTCAAAAGGTTTGGCGATCTTGTATCAACATCAAAGTTGATCAATATATCTTTTTCTTAGTAAGATCATCTTCTCTCTTAGGATGGTTGATTAGATTTATAATAAAAATTATAATTTTTTACTTTTGATGATATTGAGAGAGTGAAATTATATTGATATTTCTTTTATTAAATTTGTTGATATTAAGAATGTAAGGCTAAATAGATAGCTTCTTCATTAAGTTTCAAGGATTAAGTGGTATTTATTATGTCAAATATTAAGACATATCTATTATTTTCAAGTATTAAGAAATATCAATTCTATCAAAGTTGTTTAGGACATGATACCAACCTTATTTCGTATATTAGAAATTTGAATAATTAACATTATTCAGCCATCTAAAATAGAACATCATGATCAAAATCATTTTACTAAAAATTTATTTGATTTAATTTATTATTTAAAATTTTATTTTTAAAAATTTTATTAATATTTGATGAAGAATAAAGACTTCAGAAAAGAGTATCAATTTTCTAACATTCGAAAATATAGATAATATTTCCAAATATATATATATAAATATTTAGAAAACCATTTTTATATATCTTAAATTTGATTTATACTGCTAAAATCCTTCTCTATTATAATGTTTCATTATAAATAATATTACAATAATCAAGGATATAATGTTTCATTTTTATATATCTTAAATTTGATTAGATTTATCTCTATTATAATGTATATAGATAAATGACACGTTGTTGTTTAAAAAAGGATTCACTTCTCAATCCTTCATTCATCCCCATCTATACATGTTTTGACATATTAAACTATATATTATTCAGCTTTACATATGTTCCAACATATTATACATTTGTCATGTCTATTATTACCTTCATTCTAATACATTTGTTTCTATCTATTATTGACAATTCCTTATCTTAAATTAATCATACAACATATAAGATTTGATTTTGTACAACTCAAAATTGATTTTAAATTCAAAAATTATAAATTTAAACTACTATCAACTCATTACAATTAGTATCCTAAACAAATTAATATTTATTAATTTTAAAATAATACAAATTAATATTTATTAATATATGATTAAAAACAAAATATTTTGAAATGATAATAATAGAAGCCTTCATATAACAACGAGATTTGGTTGATGAATAGAAACAATTAATATTTAACTACTGATCCTTAGGTCCTAATAAAGGAAGAAAATATCTGCTTAGAGAAACAGAAAAAACAGCTGAAAGTCTTGCTTGAATTATTAATCAATTATTGATTAAGGATATTATTAAAAATTGAAATACAAATATTTCAACAATATTTCTCTAAATGTGCTAAGGATTTGTACAAATAATTGTTAACTGAATGACATCAAATTGGAGACAATCGACAACAACAAATTGAAAATCAAAGATACCTTTACAATATCTATTGACACATATTCCTAAGACCATAATTTTTTTTATGACTCAACTGAATCAGGGTGTCGATTTATATGCCTTCTTCTTGTGATGGCAGCATCCCTTCTCCGGAATATCGCCGATCCAGCTCCGATGTGATGCACACTGTGTTGTATCCACGCTTGAGATGAACTTAGCATGGTAATTCGTATTTGCAATATGGGCATCGATATTGTGCCTGCCAGAGACATTGACAATACAAATAACGAAAAGTATGAGTATTGTCAATTTCTTGACCACTGACTTGTCCATCGTATTCGCAGTTCCACCAGAAACACAGAATGATCGCTAATGATTTACAATCGGTACGTTATATTGCAACCTGATAATTATATCGTTAAAGCCACTTATGGTGCGACTTAATATTTGTGGTGAATAATCAAAACAGATGTGTGCTCTCGTCTTATTCAGAGAAGAAACAATCAGCTTAAATGGTTCAACTCTTCTGTACTTTGGTGCTTGATTGCACTATATTTATACTGGCTCACCTCACAAGATTTATTGTCTTTCGAAGAAATTACAAATGGTTTTCGCGTTAATTTCCATGAAGTATATAATGAGAGCAGAGGAAGGTAAGGGGTTGAGTCGCAGAACTGATGAGGATGCAATCTTAGGAATGAATTCCAACAACACTTTTATTGACGATTACTTCGAGTATACGTTGAGAATGCTGGTTTCATGGCAACTTCAATATAGCCGATTTCTCTGACATTTTTCGCATCTATTACCAAAGGAAGATTTGTCTGATATTGCCTTGCAAAAGACAGGAATTATCAAATCTAAGAAACATATTAAGGAAAAGGCGCGTAGAATTACTCGGCGGTAAGCTTCAAATTGGTAAGAATTGTCGTTTGTGAAAAGTTTAACCAGTGGCTACGGTTCATATTATTGACCGTTCTAAAATGATGAATAATTGAACGTGCTGTTATGATAATGTTCGAGGAACTTTTCCGTTTTACGTGGGGTTAGAGAAGTGCAGTGGGGATTTCAGAGAACTTTCGTTCCACAGCGAGGTGTCTGTCGTTTTCCATTGTATGGAGCTTGCCAGAAGAGTACTGTCACATTGCGTCTTTGCAATGATTTCGGAATCAAAGACCATATTCTCTATATATTATTCCAACAACACTTTTGTTGAAGATTATCAAATCATTGCCACGAAAGAGAAAATCCATATGCAGATTTCTTCGAGTATATGCCGAGAATGCTGATTGCATTGTAACTTTGCTAAAATCGATTCCTCTGACATTTGTCGCATCTGTTATATAAGGAAGACGTGTATGGTATTGCCTTGCAAAAGATAAGAAATCACACAAAAGAAAATTTTCAAGGAAAAGGCACTTAGAATTGTGCAGCAATAAGCTTCAAGTTGGGAAGAAATTACCGTTTGTGGAAAGCTTAACAAGTGGCTATGGTTCATTTTGTTAACAGTTCTACAATGGTGAATGATTCGACGTTCTGTTATGTTAATGTTGGAGGAAAATTTCAGTCTTACGTGGGGTTGGAGAAATGCATTGGGGATTTCAAAGACCATTCGTTCCGCAGGGAGGTGTATGTTGTTGTCCATCTTGTGTTAGACGTTCAACAAGAAAATGTTTTCTATTCTGTAATTGGAATATTTCTTAGAGTTATGAGGTTAACACCAAGAGTAATTTTATGTGTGAGACAGGTTGACTTATGCGAGACAAGTTTCCTTTCTCTTGCGTCATGTAAAAGTTTCAGTTTGCATCATTTAAGGAAAGTTCTTTTCCTGAGGATATGTCATATGAGGAAAGTTTCACTTCTCTTGCATAATTGATGTTTTCAGATCAAAAAGGCTATATATGTAAAATTGTTATAGCAACTAGGATTGTATTCGGAAGGAAAGTTTTCTTTTGAAGCTCACTAGAAGATTCAACATTTGCAAGTTTTTCCCCACATTGGGGCTTCCTAGGTATATATGCGTTATCTATGTTTATGTGCTTGGTTTCATGTGAATTGGCTTCCATTGTTCATTATTGTTAATTAATTCAGTGTTTTAATTATTATAAATCATATAGATTGAAATTATTTTAATTCTATTCAGTGAATTTATTGTGCAATTAATCGGTTGCTAGGTTATAGAAATTAACATGATGTCAGAGCTCTAAACTCTAAATACAAAGCCAAGTTTTGTTTCACAGATTTCTTCAGATTTTAGTTTCAATTTTTTTGAGGGTTAAACTTAACAATGGCTAATAGTGTTCAATATGAGGACAGGCTTGAAGTGTGTCCAACTTCTTATATTGGAAGGTTTGGATTACATCCCTTCTCAATGAGAATAGGTTGTG
>NW_026730190.1:0-20965 GCF_030272615.1 Cryptomeria japonica
GTTTAGGGTTAAGGGTTTAAGGGTTTAGGGTTTAGGGTTTAGGGTTTAGGGTCGATTCCTTGCAACCTTTTTCTTGGTAGCCGCGTTGAGAAAGGATTAGGGTTTAGGGTTTAGGGTTTAGGGTTTAGGGTTTTAGGGTTTTCGGGTTTAGGGTTTTCGGGTTAGGGTTTAGGGTTTAGGGTTTAGGGTTTAGGGTTTAGGGTTTAGGGTTAAGGGTTAAGGGCTAAGGGTTAAGGGCTAAGGGTTAAGGGCTTAGGGGTTAGGGTTAAGGGCTTAGGGTTAAGGGTTTAGGGCTTAGGGGTTAGGGTTTAGGGTTTAGGGTTTAGGGTTTAGGGTTTAGGGTTTAAAAGATTTTGAAACACTGGCAGCGAAGCTAGAGAAACCAGAAGAATTTAGACTTAGAAAAAATTTTAGACTTAGAAAAAATTTTAACTTCGAAAAAAATTTTTATGTTGAAAAAATTTTAACTTGGAAAAAATTAATCATAGGAATGATAGACAAGTTTAGAGTAGACATGAAAATAATTTTTTGATTCATTCCAAAACATGTTTCGCCTTTACAGGCTCATCAGTTGGAAACAAAAAAGAAAATAATTACAATGTCATGGTTTAAATAATGAGTGGAAAATAAATCCACAAACATTAAAAAATCAGAAAACTAAACAAGTCTAAAACCACTAGAAACTGAAACCATGGTTTTCTGAAATTCAAATTTGAAGATTTGAATTCGAAACCATTTACAAAGAAAGTTTCTAAAAAATGCCTGAGTGAAAAAGGCAACTACCTAAGGTTTGAATTTTGAATTTTAATAATTCAAACCTTTTACAAAGCAAGTTTCTAAAAATTGCCCAAATGAATAAGGCAATAATTTGAATAAAGTATCTTTCCAAATCTTTCCAAATCTCACCAAAAACTGAAAAAAGCAAGTATTTGAAAGATTAAGAAACTTGCCAAAATCATCATGAGTTCGAAATCTTTCCAAAACTGAATTTAGGAAACATTTTGAAAGTTGAAGAATCTTTCCAAAACCGTCATGAGATCAAGAAACTTTCCAATTTTGAACAAGAGATCAACTCAATAATTCAAAAAACATTCTTAATTAAAAATTTAAATACTTTCCAAGTTTTAAATTTAAATTCGTAAATTCATAAAATAAAGTCAAAGAGTCAAAAATAACATAATGCTATTTTTGAAAATTAATTAAAAAGTTTAAGTTTCAAATTGGTAAATATTTAATATTGAGTAAATCAATATTAAATAAATTTGAATTAAAACTTTAGAATTAAAGAAGACTTTAATTAATGAATTAAATTTAAATTAAAAATTGTTATGAAAATACTTAAATTTAAAATTAAAAAATGCAAAATGAACTACGAGTTAAACCTGCTTCTCGTAACAAAGGAACCAAGCTTCCGAGGATTTCTCCAGCAAATCCGAGGAAAAGGAATATGATGCAGCGCGGGAACTTTCTGGCAGAGCCCAAAAAGTTTAGAGTTTAGGGCACCCCCCAAGTTCATCGTTTTAGTGTTCTCACTAAAATCAAGCTTGAGGACAAGGGGGGTCCTCTTTCTTATCTTAGGTGCAGACACCTTGTGAAGAAGCGCAACTTTGTCCTTTGTAGAAACCATAGAGAAGCAATGATGAAGAAACTTTCTTGTGTAACCTCGAGCCCGTAATCTGAAATAGAGCAACTTCTTGAGACGAACAAAACCAGCAAGATTAGATTCCCGAAGAAGGAATCTCCTGAGCTCACTAATGATAAATGAGCGTTTCTGATGCAAGGGATGCCAAGATGAAAAGGGAATGTACTGGTAAGCATTCAACTCCTTCTGAAAGCACTGAGAGGAGAGAATACCGGTGAGATTAAAATCTAAACCCTTGAAGAAACGGATATCCAGAAGCACAACTGAGGTAGAAGAAACAACTGGAGTGATATTAATCTCTGGATAATAACTGGCATATGCAGAAAGATACTGGTGAAGAGAATCCTCTGAACCACCCCAAACACCTAATGCATCATCAATGTATCTTCTATAAAACAGTAGAGGAGATAAATCCATAATAGAAGATAGCTTGCTTTCCAAATGACATAAAAACAAACAGGCATATACCACTGCAAAATTACTCCCCATAGCTGTACCTCTGATTTGCTTATAAATCAACCCATCAAATTCAAGGAAATGATAATGTAAAACCAACTCCGCAAGCCTCATGATCAAAGGAATGAGGGAAAAGTTCAACTTGTGCTCTGCAAAGTAAAGAGACAACATTTCTTGCAAGGCAGTAAGACCCAAAGCAGTGGGTATACTAGGATAAAGAGATTCTACATCAAATGAAAAAAGGATACAATCTCTAGGGAAAGAGAGAGATCTCAAGTCCTGAAGCAGTGAAAGGGAATCTGCAAGATGGTAAGGTTGAGCCAACAAAATTGGGAGAAGCATAAAATGCAGAAACTTAGAAACAGGCTCAAGGAAGTATCCTGAATAAGAACAAATAGGTCTACCAACCAAGGTGGGCTTATGAATTTTAGGCAAGAGGTAAAAAGCACATGGACATGCTTGAGAAATTGGATTCTTCAAAAGAAATTTTTCGACATTCTTAAGGAAAAAAGAATACCTAGAAAGAATAGCTTGAAGTTCAATTTGCATTACCTGCCAAGGTACCTCTTCAACCAAACAGTAAACATTATGATCACCAAGTTGCCGCTTACCCTCATTAACATACCAAGATTTATCCAAAACCACAAGACCCAAATTTTTGTCTGCTGGTTTGATAATTATGGAAGGATCTTTTCGAAGAGATTTGAGGGCTTTGAGAAGCCTGGAAGGTAGCATAGGAGATGTAGAAAAAGAGACACCTGCCATTTTTTGAGAAACAATACTCTCCCCAACTTTAATAATGTCTTCGAGCTTCAAAGATGGATTCGGAGGATTCCAAGAAGAGTTGGAAGACCGAAACTGATATGGAAAAATGCCTGAAAAAGCAAGATTAATATCAACAGGAACAACTGGATCTTCGCCGAAAAAAGCACGAAGACGGATCCTTCTAGCAAAAGCTCTGTATTCTGAAAGAATATCTTGAGGCAACATAGGGGGAGGACGGGGAATATACTTCAACCCGAGGCCAAGAACTCTCCTCTCATCAAAAGAAAGATGTCGCGAGGAAAGATTATGAATAGCCGAATTAGAAATCCGACGTTCAACCTCAGCAGGAGTCTTTCTAGAGAAAAGAATAAGAGAGAAGATTTCAAGGCTAATGACAGGTCCCCAGAAACTTACACGAAGCCGGGAGCGGAAGCTTTTGGAGGAGCCCTCTGAACAGAGCGACTTCGACCCCGATTGAAAGCAAACTGGTGCCCCTGATTCTGTCTTTGATTCTGAAAAAGCCTTGGATTCTGTCTCTGAAAACCCCCAAAGTTCTGATTCGGACTTTTTCCAGAAGAGGGAGTTTTTAATAGTCCCTTGTTTCCGAAGGAGGAGGAGGGCGGTTCTGCAAACTGGACAGACCGACCTCTTCTCTGCCTTGATGGGGATCTTGAGAGCTGCCTTCCAGAGACAGTTAATGTGTTCCTCCGGGTAGAAGACCCGGAGCGAAGCCCGTTTTTTGGCATAGAAGGCTTCTTTTGCTGTGAAGGCTTATTTTGCTGAGAAAACAAATTTTGTTGGGAAGACAATTTTTTCTTCTTATTCTTATGATTCTTAGACTTTGCCTTGGTCTTAGAAACATCCACAGAATTAGGAGAGATGGCAACACGAACCTCCTTTTGAATTTGTTTTTGCAAATCTCTCTGAAGAGAAGAAAATTTATCATTTATTAGTTCAGCAATAGATTTCTCTGGAGGTAACTGATCTGCATCCACCATGGATTGATCACGGGCCTCTTGCCTAGAAATTTCAGCAGCATCCCGAGCAGACTGTTTAAGGACTTTGGCTAAAACAAAATCATTACATTCAGCTAAAAAGAAATCTTTAGCAAGCTTATGCCAATCAACAGTAGGTACAGAAAAATCACCAAGAAAAGTTTGCTTATCAATAGCATCTATGGCAGATTGTAAAGAACTCAAAAAAGAATTTACAAATTTCTCAATGGCAAGAACATGATTTTTAGAAGTAATATCCATAGCTTCAATATAAGAGAGAAGAAATTTTTGGTTTACATCAGCCTGAAGGCTTTCGAAACTGGAAACCAGAAGATTATTTCCCTCAGAATCATTAACAGTCACCTTCGGAGGCTTCATTTGGAGATTTTTAGGAAGTGAGCCAGCATCTTTAAAAACCCGGAGTTTTCGTAAAAACTCAATGGATCTATCTGCAATAGAATGCAATCTCTTGTATTCCTTCAAAGAAGAAATAATAAGAGAAGAAATAGCATCGGGAAGATCACTCGGCGGCTTCTTTGACTGATTGGAAGTGTTCTTATTTTTATGACGATGAGAAGCATCGCCATTAACATCCTCTGTATTATTAAAATCATCATTAATGTTGTCAGCAACAGCAGGTATATTTTCCGCAGTAGCATGAAGATCATTATGCGCAGTTGAATTGGCTGCGTGAGCGGCATCATCACCATTTCCATTTCCCACGGCTGTGAGAATAGTTCTGCATGCTGCGCGGGCAAGATTTTCCACATGGGAGTCTTTATGCATGCGGGGGTCTTTGGGCCTGCGTGCTCCATGTGTCACGCGAGCTCCATGAGCTTCGCGGGCTCCATGGACCGCGTGGGCTGCATGGGGTTCGCGAGCTTCATTGGCAGCCAAGACTCCATGAGCCGCGTGAGGTGCATGGGCCGTGTGAGCTGCTGCAGTATTAATGCGAGCACGGCGTGAGGAGATGCCGAGGGACCCGCCACAAACCAGTTCGCCTTCACGAAATAACTCGCCATCTTCAAAAACATCACGAGCATTAACATCTTCGTGATCATGGCGAGCATTAACAGCAGCACCAGTATGTTCAGGGCGAACTAGATCAGCATCGTCGGAAGAGGATTCAGTCCCCCAAAGCGAGCGACGAATTTCATCTAGATTGTCATCAATGTTTTCAATCTGGTTCTCTCGAATTTCTTTTTCTCGATCAAGTCGTTGAACAATTAGCTGTAGATGATTTTGAATATCAGTAAACATGGAAACATAAGGAATTGTTTCAGGAATAGAGGAAGCTGATTCTGGCTCAGAAGAAAGAGCAGCACGAGAACGTGTGAGAATAACGTGACCAGAGGCATCATTCACAGGGCCAGCAGTTGATGAAGATCTCTCAACTACGGGAATGTGGGTATTAGCTGCATGGTCAGAGACTGGTTTCTTAGCTGGGGCCATCGTGTGAAAAAAAGTTTAGGGTTTAAAAGATTTTGAAACACTGGCAGCGAAGCTAGAGAAACCAGAAGAATTTAGACTTAGAAAAAATTTTAGACTTAGAAAAAATTTTAACTTCGAAAAAAATTTTTATGTTGAAAAAATTTTAACTTGGAAAAAATTAATCATAGGAATGATAGACAAGTTTAGAGTAGACATGAAAATAATTTTTTGATTCATTCCAAAACATGTTTCGCCTTTACAGGCTCATCAGTTGGAAACAAAAAAGAAAATAATTACAATGTCATGGTTTAAATAATGAGTGGAAAATAAATCCACAAACATTAAAAAATCAGAAAACTAAACAAGTCTAAAACCACTAGAAACTGAAACCATGGTTTTCTGAAATTCAAATTTGAAGATTTGAATTCGAAACCATTTACAAAGAAAGTTTCTAAAAAATGCCTGAGTGAAAAAGGCAACTACCTAAGGTTTGAATTTTGAATTTTAATAATTCAAACCTTTTACAAAGCAAGTTTCTAAAAATTGCCCAAATGAATAAGGCAATAATTTGAATAAAGTATCTTTCCAAATCTTTCCAAATCTCACCAAAAACTGAAAAAAGCAAGTATTTGAAAGATTAAGAAACTTGCCAAAATCATCATGAGTTCGAAATCTTTCCAAAACTGAATTTAGGAAACATTTTGAAAGTTGAAGAATCTTTCCAAAACCGTCATGAGATCAAGAAACTTTCCAATTTTGAACAAGAGATCAACTCAATAATTCAAAAAACATTCTTAATTAAAAATTTAAATACTTTCCAAGTTTTAAATTTAAATTCGTAAATTCATAAAATAAAGTCAAAGAGTCAAAAATAACATAATGCTATTTTTGAAAATTAATTAAAAAGTTTAAGTTTCAAATTGGTAAATATTTAATATTGAGTAAATCAATATTAAATAAATTTGAATTAAAACTTTAGAATTAAAGAAGACTTTAATTAATGAATTAAATTTAAATTAAAAATTGTTATGAAAATACTTAAATTTAAAATTAAAAAATGCAAAATGAACTACGAGTTAAACCTGCTTCTCGTAACAAAGGAACCAAGCTTCCGAGGATTTCTCCAGCAAATCCGAGGAAAAGGAATATGATGCAGCGCGGGAACTTTCTGGCAGAGCCCAAAAAGTTTAGAGTTTAGGGTTTAGGGTTTAGGGTTTAGGGTTTAGGGTTTAGGGTTTAGGGTTTAAAAGATTTTGAAACACTGGCAGCGAAGCTAGAGAAACCAGAAGAATTTAGACTTAGAAAAAATTTTAGACTTAGAAAAAATTTTAACTTCGAAAAAAATTTTTATGTTGAAAAAATTTTAACTTGGAAAAAATTAATCATAGGAATGATAGACAAGTTTAGAGTAGACATGAAAATAATTTTTTGATTCATTCCAAAACATGTTTCGCCTTTACAGGCTCATCAGTTGGAAACAAAAAAGAAAATAATTACAATGTCATGGTTTAAATAATGAGTGGAAAATAAATCCACAAACATTAAAAAATCAGAAAACTAAACAAGTCTAAAACCACTAGAAACTGAAACCATGGTTTTCTGAAATTCAAATTTGAAGATTTGAATTCGAAACCATTTACAAAGAAAGTTTCTAAAAAATGCCTGAGTGAAAAAGGCAACTACCTAAGGTTTGAATTTTGAATTTTAATAATTCAAACCTTTTACAAAGCAAGTTTCTAAAAATTGCCCAAATGAATAAGGCAATAATTTGAATAAAGTATCTTTCCAAATCTTTCCAAATCTCACCAAAAACTGAAAAAAGCAAGTATTTGAAAGATTAAGAAACTTGCCAAAATCATCATGAGTTCGAAATCTTTCCAAAACTGAATTTAGGAAACATTTTGAAAGTTGAAGAATCTTTCCAAAACCGTCATGAGATCAAGAAACTTTCCAATTTTGAACAAGAGATCAACTCAATAATTCAAAAAACATTCTTAATTAAAAATTTAAATACTTTCCAAGTTTTAAATTTAAATTCGTAAATTCATAAAATAAAGTCAAAGAGTCAAAAATAACATAATGCTATTTTTGAAAATTAATTAAAAAGTTTAAGTTTCAAATTGGTAAATATTTAATATTGAGTAAATCAATATTAAATAAATTTGAATTAAAACTTTAGAATTAAAGAAGACTTTAATTAATGAATTAAATTTAAATTAAAAATTGTTATGAAAATACTTAAATTTAAAATTAAAAAATGCAAAATGAACTACGAGTTAAACCTGCTTCTCGTAACAAAGGAACCAAGCTTCCGAGGATTTCTCCAGCAAATCCGAGGAAAAGGAATATGATGCAGCGCGGGAACTTTCTGGCAGAGCCCAAAAAGTTTAGAGTTTAGGGCACCCCCCAAGTTCATCGTTTTAGTGTTCTCACTAAAATCAAGCTTGAGGACAAGGGGGGTCCTCTTTCTTATCTTAGGTGCAGACACCTTGTGAAGAAGCGCAACTTTGTCCTTTGTAGAAACCATAGAGAAGCAATGATGAAGAAACTTTCTTGTGTAACCTCGAGCCCGTAATCTGAAATAGAGCAACTTCTTGAGACGAACAAAACCAGCAAGATTAGATTCCCGAAGAAGGAATCTCCTGAGCTCACTAATGATAAATGAGCGTTTCTGATGCAAGGGATGCCAAGATGAAAAGGGAATGTACTGGTAAGCATTCAACTCCTTCTGAAAGCACTGAGAGGAGAGAATACCGGTGAGATTAAAATCTAAACCCTTGAAGAAACGGATATCCAGAAGCACAACTGAGGTAGAAGAAACAACTGGAGTGATATTAATCTCTGGATAATAACTGGCATATGCAGAAAGATACTGGTGAAGAGAATCCTCTGAACCACCCCAAACACCTAATGCATCATCAATGTATCTTCTATAAAACAGTAGAGGAGATAAATCCATAATAGAAGATAGCTTGCTTTCCAAATGACATAAAAACAAACAGGCATATACCACTGCAAAATTACTCCCCATAGCTGTACCTCTGATTTGCTTATAAATCAACCCATCAAATTCAAGGAAATGATAATGTAAAACCAACTCCGCAAGCCTCATGATCAAAGGAATGAGGGAAAAGTTCAACTTGTGCTCTGCAAAGTAAAGAGACAACATTTCTTGCAAGGCAGTAAGACCCAAAGCAGTGGGTATACTAGGATAAAGAGATTCTACATCAAATGAAAAAAGGATACAATCTCTAGGGAAAGAGAGAGATCTCAAGTCCTGAAGCAGTGAAAGGGAATCTGCAAGATGGTAAGGTTGAGCCAACAAAATTGGGAGAAGCATAAAATGCAGAAACTTAGAAACAGGCTCAAGGAAGTATCCTGAATAAGAACAAATAGGTCTACCAACCAAGGTGGGCTTATGAATTTTAGGCAAGAGGTAAAAAGCACATGGACATGCTTGAGAAATTGGATTCTTCAAAAGAAATTTTTCGACATTCTTAAGGAAAAAAGAATACCTAGAAAGAATAGCTTGAAGTTCAATTTGCATTACCTGCCAAGGTACCTCTTCAACCAAACAGTAAACATTATGATCACCAAGTTGCCGCTTACCCTCATTAACATACCAAGATTTATCCAAAACCACAAGACCCAAATTTTTGTCTGCTGGTTTGATAATTATGGAAGGATCTTTTCGAAGAGATTTGAGGGCTTTGAGAAGCCTGGAAGGTAGCATAGGAGATGTAGAAAAAGAGACACCTGCCATTTTTTGAGAAACAATACTCTCCCCAACTTTAATAATGTCTTCGAGCTTCAAAGATGGATTCGGAGGATTCCAAGAAGAGTTGGAAGACCGAAACTGATATGGAAAAATGCCTGAAAAAGCAAGATTAATATCAACAGGAACAACTGGATCTTCGCCGAAAAAAGCACGAAGACGGATCCTTCTAGCAAAAGCTCTGTATTCTGAAAGAATATCTTGAGGCAACATAGGGGGAGGACGGGGAATATACTTCAACCCGAGGCCAAGAACTCTCCTCTCATCAAAAGAAAGATGTCGCGAGGAAAGATTATGAATAGCCGAATTAGAAATCCGACGTTCAACCTCAGCAGGAGTCTTTCTAGAGAAAAGAATAAGAGAGAAGATTTCAAGGCTAATGACAGGTCCCCAGAAACTTACACGAAGCCGGGAGCGGAAGCTTTTGGAGGAGCCCTCTGAACAGAGCGACTTCGACCCCGATTGAAAGCAAACTGGTGCCCCTGATTCTGTCTTTGATTCTGAAAAAGCCTTGGATTCTGTCTCTGAAAACCCCCAAAGTTCTGATTCGGACTTTTTCCAGAAGAGGGAGTTTTTAATAGTCCCTTGTTTCCGAAGGAGGAGGAGGGCGGTTCTGCAAACTGGACAGACCGACCTCTTCTCTGCCTTGATGGGGATCTTGAGAGCTGCCTTCCAGAGACAGTTAATGTGTTCCTCCGGGTAGAAGACCCGGAGCGAAGCCCGTTTTTTGGCATAGAAGGCTTCTTTTGCTGTGAAGGCTTATTTTGCTGAGAAAACAAATTTTGTTGGGAAGACAATTTTTTCTTCTTATTCTTATGATTCTTAGACTTTGCCTTGGTCTTAGAAACATCCACAGAATTAGGAGAGATGGCAACACGAACCTCCTTTTGAATTTGTTTTTGCAAATCTCTCTGAAGAGAAGAAAATTTATCATTTATTAGTTCAGCAATAGATTTCTCTGGAGGTAACTGATCTGCATCCACCATGGATTGATCACGGGCCTCTTGCCTAGAAATTTCAGCAGCATCCCGAGCAGACTGTTTAAGGACTTTGGCTAAAACAAAATCATTACATTCAGCTAAAAAGAAATCTTTAGCAAGCTTATGCCAATCAACAGTAGGTACAGAAAAATCACCAAGAAAAGTTTGCTTATCAATAGCATCTATGGCAGATTGTAAAGAACTCAAAAAAGAATTTACAAATTTCTCAATGGCAAGAACATGATTTTTAGAAGTAATATCCATAGCTTCAATATAAGAGAGAAGAAATTTTTGGTTTACATCAGCCTGAAGGCTTTCGAAACTGGAAACCAGAAGATTATTTCCCTCAGAATCATTAACAGTCACCTTCGGAGGCTTCATTTGGAGATTTTTAGGAAGTGAGCCAGCATCTTTAAAAACCCGGAGTTTTCGTAAAAACTCAATGGATCTATCTGCAATAGAATGCAATCTCTTGTATTCCTTCAAAGAAGAAATAATAAGAGAAGAAATAGCATCGGGAAGATCACTCGGCGGCTTCTTTGACTGATTGGAAGTGTTCTTATTTTTATGACGATGAGAAGCATCGCCATTAACATCCTCTGTATTATTAAAATCATCATTAATGTTGTCAGCAACAGCAGGTATATTTTCCGCAGTAGCATGAAGATCATTATGCGCAGTTGAATTGGCTGCGTGAGCGGCATCATCACCATTTCCATTTCCCACGGCTGTGAGAATAGTTCTGCATGCTGCGCGGGCAAGATTTTCCACATGGGAGTCTTTATGCATGCGGGGGTCTTTGGGCCTGCGTGCTCCATGTGTCACGCGAGCTCCATGAGCTTCGCGGGCTCCATGGACCGCGTGGGCTGCATGGGGTTCGCGAGCTTCATTGGCAGCCAAGACTCCATGAGCCGCGTGAGGTGCATGGGCCGTGTGAGCTGCTGCAGTATTAATGCGAGCACGGCGTGAGGAGATGCCGAGGGACCCGCCACAAACCAGTTCGCCTTCACGAAATAACTCGCCATCTTCAAAAACATCACGAGCATTAACATCTTCGTGATCATGGCGAGCATTAACAGCAGCACCAGTATGTTCAGGGCGAACTAGATCAGCATCGTCGGAAGAGGATTCAGTCCCCCAAAGCGAGCGACGAATTTCATCTAGATTGTCATCAATGTTTTCAATCTGGTTCTCTCGAATTTCTTTTTCTCGATCAAGTCGTTGAACAATTAGCTGTAGATGATTTTGAATATCAGTAAACATGGAAACATAAGGAATTGTTTCAGGAATAGAGGAAGCTGATTCTGGCTCAGAAGAAAGAGCAGCACGAGAACGTGTGAGAATAACGTGACCAGAGGCATCATTCACAGGGCCAGCAGTTGATGAAGATCTCTCAACTACGGGAATGTGGGTATTAGCTGCATGGTCAGAGACTGGTTTCTTAGCTGGGGCCATCGTGTGAAAAAAAGTTTAGGGTTTAAAAGATTTTGAAACACTGGCAGCGAAGCTAGAGAAACCAGAAGAATTTAGACTTAGAAAAAATTTTAGACTTAGAAAAAATTTTAACTTCGAAAAAAATTTTTATGTTGAAAAAATTTTAACTTGGAAAAAATTAATCATAGGAATGATAGACAAGTTTAGAGTAGACATGAAAATAATTTTTTGATTCATTCCAAAACATGTTTCGCCTTTACAGGCTCATCAGTTGGAAACAAAAAAGAAAATAATTACAATGTCATGGTTTAAATAATGAGTGGAAAATAAATCCACAAACATTAAAAAATCAGAAAACTAAACAAGTCTAAAACCACTAGAAACTGAAACCATGGTTTTCTGAAATTCAAATTTGAAGATTTGAATTCGAAACCATTTACAAAGAAAGTTTCTAAAAAATGCCTGAGTGAAAAAGGCAACTACCTAAGGTTTGAATTTTGAATTTTAATAATTCAAACCTTTTACAAAGCAAGTTTCTAAAAATTGCCCAAATGAATAAGGCAATAATTTGAATAAAGTATCTTTCCAAATCTTTCCAAATCTCACCAAAAACTGAAAAAAGCAAGTATTTGAAAGATTAAGAAACTTGCCAAAATCATCATGAGTTCGAAATCTTTCCAAAACTGAATTTAGGAAACATTTTGAAAGTTGAAGAATCTTTCCAAAACCGTCATGAGATCAAGAAACTTTCCAATTTTGAACAAGAGATCAACTCAATAATTCAAAAAACATTCTTAATTAAAAATTTAAATACTTTCCAAGTTTTAAATTTAAATTCGTAAATTCATAAAATAAAGTCAAAGAGTCAAAAATAACATAATGCTATTTTTGAAAATTAATTAAAAAGTTTAAGTTTCAAATTGGTAAATATTTAATATTGAGTAAATCAATATTAAATAAATTTGAATTAAAACTTTAGAATTAAAGAAGACTTTAATTAATGAATTAAATTTAAATTAAAAATTGTTATGAAAATACTTAAATTTAAAATTAAAAAATGCAAAATGAACTACGAGTTAAACCTGCTTCTCGTAACAAAGGAACCAAGCTTCCGAGGATTTCTCCAGCAAATCCGAGGAAAAGGAATATGATGCAGCGCGGGAACTTTCTGGCAGAGCCCAAAAAGTTTAGAGTTTAGGGTTTAGGGTTTAGGGTTTAGGGTTTAGGGTTTAGGGTTTAGGGTTTAGGGTTTAGGGTTTAGGGTTTAGGGTTTAAAAGATTTTGAAACACTGGCAGCGAAGCTAGAGAAACCAGAAGAATTTAGACTTAGAAAAAATTTTAGACTTAGAAAAAATTTTAACTTCGAAAAAAATTTTTATGTTGAAAAAATTTTAACTTGGAAAAAATTAATCATAGGAATGATAGACAAGTTTAGAGTAGACATGAAAATAATTTTTTGATTCATTCCAAAACATGTTTCGCCTTTACAGGCTCATCAGTTGGAAACAAAAAAGAAAATAATTACAATGTCATGGTTTAAATAATGAGTGGAAAATAAATCCACAAACATTAAAAAATCAGAAAACTAAACAAGTCTAAAACCACTAGAAACTGAAACCATGGTTTTCTGAAATTCAAATTTGAAGATTTGAATTCGAAACCATTTACAAAGAAAGTTTCTAAAAAATGCCTGAGTGAAAAAGGCAACTACCTAAGGTTTGAATTTTGAATTTTAATAATTCAAACCTTTTACAAAGCAAGTTTCTAAAAATTGCCCAAATGAATAAGGCAATAATTTGAATAAAGTATCTTTCCAAATCTTTCCAAATCTCACCAAAAACTGAAAAAAGCAAGTATTTGAAAGATTAAGAAACTTGCCAAAATCATCATGAGTTCGAAATCTTTCCAAAACTGAATTTAGGAAACATTTTGAAAGTTGAAGAATCTTTCCAAAACCGTCATGAGATCAAGAAACTTTCCAATTTTGAACAAGAGATCAACTCAATAATTCAAAAAACATTCTTAATTAAAAATTTAAATACTTTCCAAGTTTTAAATTTAAATTCGTAAATTCATAAAATAAAGTCAAAGAGTCAAAAATAACATAATGCTATTTTTGAAAATTAATTAAAAAGTTTAAGTTTCAAATTGGTAAATATTTAATATTGAGTAAATCAATATTAAATAAATTTGAATTAAAACTTTAGAATTAAAGAAGACTTTAATTAATGAATTAAATTTAAATTAAAAATTGTTATGAAAATACTTAAATTTAAAATTAAAAAATGCAAAATGAACTACGAGTTAAACCTGCTTCTCGTAACAAAGGAACCAAGCTTCCGAGGATTTCTCCAGCAAATCCGAGGAAAAGGAATATGATGCAGCGCGGGAACTTTCTGGCAGAGCCCAAAAAGTTTAGAGTTTAGGGCACCCCCCAAGTTCATCGTTTTAGTGTTCTCACTAAAATCAAGCTTGAGGACAAGGGGGGTCCTCTTTCTTATCTTAGGTGCAGACACCTTGTGAAGAAGCGCAACTTTGTCCTTTGTAGAAACCATAGAGAAGCAACGATGAAGAAACTTTCTTGTGTAACCTCGAGCCCGTAATCTGAAATAGAGCAACTTCTTGAGACGAACAAAACCAGCAAGATTAGATTCCCGAAGAAGGAATCTCCTGAGCTCACTAATGATAAATGAGCGTTTCTGATGCAAGGGATGCCAAGATGAAAAGGGAATGTACTGGTAAGCATTCAACTCCTTCTGAAAGCACTGAGAGGAGAGAATACCGGTGAGATTAAAATCTAAACCCTTGAAGAAACGGATATCCAGAAGCACAACTGAGGTAGAAGAAACAACTGGAGTGATATTAATCTCTGGATAATAACTGGCATATGCAGAAAGATACTGGTGAAGAGAATCCTCTGAACCACCCCAAACACCTAATGCATCATCAATGTATCTTCTATAAAACAGTAGAGGAGATAAATCCATAATAGAAGATAGCTTGCTTTCCAAATGACATAAAAACAAACAGGCATATACCACTGCAAAATTACTCCCCATAGCTGTACCTCTGATTTGCTTATAAATCAACCCATCAAATTCAAGGAAATGATAATGTAAAACCAACTCCGCAAGCCTCATGATCAAAGGAATGAGGGAAAAGTTCAACTTGTGCTCTGCAAAGTAAAGAGACAACATTTCTTGCAAGGCAGTAAGACCCAAAGCAGTGGGTATACTAGGATAAAGAGATTCTACATCAAATGAAAAAAGGATACAATCTCTAGGGAAAGAGAGAGATCTCAAGTCCTGAAGCAGTGAAAGGGAATCTGCAAGATGGTAAGGTTGAGCCAACAAAATTGGGAGAAGCATAAAATGCAGAAACTTAGAAACAGGCTCAAGGAAGTATCCTGAATAAGAACAAATAGGTCTACCAACCAAGGTGGGCTTATGAATTTTAGGCAAGAGGTAAAAAGCACATGGACATGCTTGAGAAATTGGATTCTTCAAAAGAAATTTTTCGACATTCTTAAGGAAAAAAGAATACCTAGAAAGAATAGCTTGAAGTTCAATTTGCATTACCTGCCAAGGTACCTCTTCAACCAAACAGTAAACATTATGATCACCAAGTTGCCGCTTACCCTCATTAACATACCAAGATTTATCCAAAACCACAAGACCCAAATTTTTGTCTGCTGGTTTGATAATTATGGAAGGATCTTTTCGAAGAGATTTGAGGGCTTTGAGAAGCCTGGAAGGTAGCATAGGAGATGTAGAAAAAGAGACACCTGCCATTTTTTGAGAAACAATACTCTCCCCAACTTTAATAATGTCTTCGAGCTTCAAAGATGGATTCGGAGGATTCCAAGAAGAGTTGGAAGACCGAAACTGATATGGAAAAATGCCTGAAAAAGCAAGATTAATATCAACAGGAACAACTGGATCTTCGCCGAAAAAAGCACGAAGACGGATCCTTCTAGCAAAAGCTCTGTATTCTGAAAGAATATCTTGAGGCAACATAGGGGGAGGACGGGGAATATACTTCAACCCGAGGCCAAGAACTCTCCTCTCATCAAAAGAAAGATGTCGCGAGGAAAGATTATGAATAGCCGAATTAGAAATCCGACGTTCAACCTCAGCAGGAGTCTTTCTAGAGAAAAGAATAAGAGAGAAGATTTCAAGGCTAATGACAGGTCCCCAGAAACTTACACGAAGCCGGGAGCGGAAGCTTTTGGAGGAGCCCTCTGAACAGAGCGACTTCGACCCCGATTGAAAGCAAACTGGTGCCCCTGATTCTGTCTTTGATTCTGAAAAAGCCTTGGATTCTGTCTCTGAAAACCCCCAAAGTTCTGATTCGGACTTTTTCCAGAAGAGGGAGTTTTTAATAGTCCCTTGTTTCCGAAGGAGGAGGAGGGCGGTTCTGCAAACTGGACAGACCGACCTCTTCTCTGCCTTGATGGGGATCTTGAGAGCTGCCTTCCAGAGACAGTTAATGTGTTCCTCCGGGTAGAAGACCCGGAGCGAAGCCCGTTTTTTGGCATAGAAGGCTTCTTTTGCTGTGAAGGCTTATTTTGCTGAGAAAACAAATTTTGTTGGGAAGACAATTTTTTCTTCTTATTCTTATGATTCTTAGACTTTGCCTTGGTCTTAGAAACATCCACAGAATTAGGAGAGATGGCAACACGAACCTCCTTTTGAATTTGTTTTTGCAAATCTCTCTGAAGAGAAGAAAATTTATCATTTATTAGTTCAGCAATAGATTTCTCTGGAGGTAACTGATCTGCATCCACCATGGATTGATCACGGGCCTCTTGCCTAGAAATTTCAGCAGCATCCCGAGCAGACTGTTTAAGGACTTTGGCTAAAACAAAATCATTACATTCAGCTAAAAAGAAATCTTTAGCAAGCTTATGCCAATCAACAGTAGGTACAGAAAAATCACCAAGAAAAGTTTGCTTATCAATAGCATCTATGGCAGATTGTAAAGAACTCAAAAAAGAATTTACAAATTTCTCAATGGCAAGAACATGATTTTTAGAAGTAATATCCATAGCTTCAATATAAGAGAGAAGAAATTTTTGGTTTACATCAGCCTGAAGGCTTTCGAAACTGGAAACCAGAAGATTATTTCCCTCAGAATCATTAACAGTCACCTTCGGAGGCTTCATTTGGAGATTTTTAGGAAGTGAGCCAGCATCTTTAAAAACCCGGAGTTTTCGTAAAAACTCAATGGATCTATCTGCAATAGAATGCAATCTCTTGTATTCCTTCAAAGAAGAAATAATAAGAGAAGAAATAGCATCGGGAAGATCACTCGGCGGCTTCTTTGACTGATTGGAAGTGTTCTTATTTTTATGACGATGAGAAGCATCGCCATTAACATCCTCTGTATTATTAAAATCATCATTAATGTTGTCAGCAACAGCAGGTATATTTTCCGCAGTAGCATGAAGATCATTATGCGCAGTTGAATTGGCTGCGTGAGCGGCATCATCACCATTTCCATTTCCCACGGCTGTGAGAATAGTTCTGCATGCTGCGCGGGCAAGATTTTCCACATGGGAGTCTTTATGCATGCGGGGGTCTTTGGGCCTGCGTGCTCCATGTGTCACGCGAGCTCCATGAGCTTCGCGGGCTCCATGGACCGCGTGGGCTGCATGGGGTTCGCGAGCTTCATTGGCAGCCAAGACTCCATGAGCCGCGTGAGGTGCATGGGCCGTGTGAGCTGCTGCAGTATTAATGCGAGCACGGCGTGAGGAGATGCCGAGGGACCCGCCACAAACCAGTTCGCCTTCACGAAATAACTCGCCATCTTCAAAAACATCACGAGCATTAACATCTTCGTGATCATGGCGAGCATTAACAGCAGCACCAGTATGTTCAGGGCGAACTAGATCAGCATCGTCGGAAGAGGATTCAGTCCCCCAAAGCGAGCGACGAATTTCATCTAGATTGTCATCAATGTTTTCAATCTGGTTCTCTCGAATTTCTTTTTCTCGATCAAGTCGTTGAACAATTAGCTGTAGATGATTTTGAATATCAGTAAACATGGAAACATAAGGAATTGTTTCAGGAATAGAGGAAGCTGATTCTGGCTCAGAAGAAAGAGCAGCACGAGAACGTGTGAGAATAACGTGACCAGAGGCATCATTCACAGGGCCAGCAGTTGATGAAGATCTCTCAACTACGGGAATGTGGGTATTAGCTGCATGGTCAGAGACTGGTTTCTTAGCTGGGGCCATCGTGTGAAAAAAAGTTTAGGGTTTAAAAGATTTTGAAACACTGGCAGCGAAGCTAGAGAAACCAGAAGAATTTAGACTTAGAAAAAATTTTAGACTTAGAAAAAATTTTAACTTCGAAAAAAATTTTTAT
Organism: Cryptomeria japonica; assembly: GCF_030272615.1. NCBI lineage: Eukaryota > Viridiplantae > Streptophyta > Pinopsida > Cupressales > Cupressaceae > Cryptomeria > Cryptomeria japonica. The sequence goes on from NW_026730190.1 coordinate 17,847, forward strand.
GTTGAAAAAATTTTAACTTGGAAAAAATTAATCATAGGAATGATAGACAAGTTTAGAGTAGACATGAAAATAATTTTTTGATTCATTCCAAAACATGTTTCGCCTTTACAGGCTCATCAGTTGGAAACAAAAAAGAAAATAATTACAATGTCATGGTTTAAATAATGAGTGGAAAATAAATCCACAAACATTAAAAAATCAGAAAACTAAACAAGTCTAAAACCACTAGAAACTGAAACCATGGTTTTCTGAAATTCAAATTTGAAGATTTGAATTCGAAACCATTTACAAAGAAAGTTTCTAAAAAATGCCTGAGTGAAAAAGGCAACTACCTAAGGTTTGAATTTTGAATTTTAATAATTCAAACCTTTTACAAAGCAAGTTTCTAAAAATTGCCCAAATGAATAAGGCAATAATTTGAATAAAGTATCTTTCCAAATCTTTCCAAATCTCACCAAAAACTGAAAAAAGCAAGTATTTGAAAGATTAAGAAACTTGCCAAAATCATCATGAGTTCGAAATCTTTCCAAAACTGAATTTAGGAAACATTTTGAAAGTTGAAGAATCTTTCCAAAACCGTCATGAGATCAAGAAACTTTCCAATTTTGAACAAGAGATCAACTCAATAATTCAAAAAACATTCTTAATTAAAAATTTAAATACTTTCCAAGTTTTAAATTTAAATTCGTAAATTCATAAAATAAAGTCAAAGAGTCAAAAATAACATAATGCTATTTTTGAAAATTAATTAAAAAGTTTAAGTTTCAAATTGGTAAATATTTAATATTGAGTAAATCAATATTAAATAAATTTGAATTAAAACTTTAGAATTAAAGAAGACTTTAATTAATGAATTAAATTTAAATTAAAAATTGTTATGAAAATACTTAAATTTAAAATTAAAAAATGCAAAATGAACTACGAGTTAAACCTGCTTCTCGTAACAAAGGAACCAAGCTTCCGAGGATTTCTCCAGCAAATCCGAGGAAAAGGAATATGATGCAGCGCGGGAACTTTCTGGCAGAGCCCAAAAAGTTTAGAGTTTAGGGTTTAGGGTTTAGGGTTTAGGGTTTAGGGTTTAGGGTTTAGGGTTTAGGGTTTAGGGTTTAGGGTTAGGGTTTAGGGTTTAGGGTTTAGGGTTTAGGGTTTAGGGTTTAGGGTTTAGGGTTTAGGGTTTAAAAGATTTTGAAACACTGGCAGCGAAGCTAGAGAAACCAGAAGAATTTAGACTTAGAAAAAATTTTAGACTTAGAAAAAATTTTAACTTCGAAAAAAATTTTTATGTTGAAAAAATTTTAACTTGGAAAAAATTAATCATAGGAATGATAGACAAGTTTAGAGTAGACATGAAAATAATTTTTTGATTCATTCCAAAACATGTTTCGCCTTTACAGGCTCATCAGTTGGAAACAAAAAAGAAAATAATTACAATGTCATGGTTTAAATAATGAGTTTAGGGTTTAGGGTTTAGGGTTTAGGGTTTAGGGTTTAGGGTTTAGGGTTTAGGGTTAGGGTTTAGGGTTTAGGGTTTAGGGTTTAGGGTTTAGGGTTAGGGGTTTGGGGTTTCGGGTTAGGGGTTTGGGGTTTAGGGTTTGGGGTTTAGGGTTTAGGGTTTAGGGTTAGGGGTTTAGGGTTAGGGGTTTAGGGTTTAGGGTTTAGGGTTTAGGGTTTAGGGTTTAGGGTTTAAAAGATTTTGAAACACTGGCAGCGAAGCTAGAGAAACCAGAAGAATTTAGACTTAGAAAAAATTTTAGACTTAGAAAAAATTTTAACTTCGAAAAAAATTTTTATGTTGAAAAAATTTTAACTTGGAAAAAATTAATCATAGGAATGATAGACAAGTTTAGAGTAGACATGAAAATAATTTTTTGATTCATTCCAAAACATGTTTCGCCTTTACAGGCTCATCAGTTGGAAACAAAAAAGAAAATAATTACAATGTCATGGTTTAAATAATGAGTGGAAAATAAATCCACAAACATTAAAAAATCAGAAAACTAAACAAGTCTAAAACCACTAGAAACTGAAACCATGGTTTAGGGTTTAGGGTTTAGGGTTTAGGGTTTAGGGTTTTGGGTTTAGGGTTTTGGGTTTAGGGTTTAGGGTTTTGGGTTTAGGGTTTAGGGTTTAGGGTTTAGGGTTTAGGGTTTAGGGTTTAGGGTTTAGGGTTTAAAAGATTTTGAAACACTGGCAGCGAAGCTAGAGAAACCAGAAGAATTTAGACTTAGAAAAAATTTTAGACTTAGAAAAAATTTTAACTTCGAAAAAAAATTTTATGTTGAAAAAATTTTAACTTGGAAAAAATTAATCATAGGAATGATAGACAAGTTTAGAGTAGACATGAAAATAATTTTTTGATTCATTCCAAAACATGTTTCGCCTTTACAGGCTCATCAGTTGGAAACAAAAAAGAAAATAATTACAATGTCATGGTTTAAATAATGAGTTTAGGGTTTAGGGTTTAGGGTTTAGGGTTTAGGGTTTAGGGTTTAGGGTTTAGGGTTTAATTGGAAACAACTATAAACCAGTACCAAGTAGGGTTTTGGGTTTAGGGTTTAGGGTTTAGGGTTTTGGGGTTTGGGGTTTAGGGTTTAGGGTTTAGGGTTTAGGGTTTGGGGTTTGGGGTTTGGGGTTTGGGGTTTAGGGTTTAGGGTTTAGGGTTTAGGGGTTTAGGGTTTAGGGTTTAGGGTTTAGGGGTTAGGGGTTAGGGTTTAGGGTTTAGGGTTTAGGGTTTAGGGTTTAGGGTTTAGGGTTTAGGGTTTAATTGGAAACAACTATAAACCAGTACCAAGTAGGGTTTTGGGTTTAGGGTTTAGGGTTTAGGGTTTAGGGTTTAGGGTTTAGGGTTTAGGGTTTAATTGGAAACAACTATAAACCAGTACCAAGTAGGGTTTGGGGTTTCGGGTTTGGGTTTGGGGTTTCGGGTTTGGGGTTTGGGGTTTGGGGTTTAGGGTTTAGGGTTTAGGGTTTAGGGTTTAGGGTTTAGGGGTTTAAGGGTTTAAGGGTTTTAGGGTTAAGGGTTTAGGGTTTAGGGGTTTAAGGGTTTAAGGGTTTAAGGGTTTTAGGGTTAAGGGTTTTAGGGTTTAGGGTTTAGGGTTTAGGGTTTAGGGTTTAGGGTT
>NW_026730191.1:0-20673 GCF_030272615.1 Cryptomeria japonica
TAAGAAAATTGATGTGTAATACCATTTTATTCATGTCATGGTAGAGAATGCAAGGGTGATGGTGGAGAAGGTTGACAATTTGTATAATGTTGTGCTTGCATTGACAAATCACATGAAAAAATTTAAGTTCAAGTGGTGATATGACTTTATGGGCCTCTTAACCCTTGCTATTTAGATGATAATGTTAAGAGTCCACCTTTTTGTCTTGCAATTTGTTCAAGAAGTGGGAAATGTTGGGAAAAATTCTCTTGACCTTACATTCCCAACGTTTGTATTTATTTATTATTTGGCATTTATTTACTTTTTGTCCTCATATGAGGAGGGCTTTCCTACTTTGAGCAAATACTTTTTGCCTCATGTCGGCCATCATGGAATGTGTTTAGGAAGTTGTAATAGAATTTAGTGCCATCATCATTTTTTTTAGTCAGCAATCGCTTTTGGCTAGAGCTTTAAACTAGTAGGACCAAAATGAGGGACCCCATCCCCAATATTTTTCCTCCTCCTACCCTTGTCTCTCTCCTCTACTCCATATCCTCCCCTTCCTTCTCTCCTCTTACCCCCATCTATTTTTTCTTCCTACCTCCTCTACTCTATCACCTTGTCTCCTCCTTTAATTTGACTCTTCTCCTACTTCCTCTCCTTCGTCACTCTATCCCTCCACTATACTCCATCTCCTTTTTGCCTCTTCTCCTTCATCACCATGCCTCCTCCTCCACTCGTCTTGCTCCAAACTCCTCTCTTCATCCATCTTCACCTACCCTGCTACTTCTCCTCCTTCACTTTGTCCCTCTACTTTACTTTGTATCCTTTCTACATCTTCTCCTCTATCACCTTGCCTCCTCCTCCATTTGTCCTCCTCCAAACTCCTCTATTTGTCCATCTTCACTTGTCATTCACCGTCTACTTTCTTCCTTGTATCTCATAGCTCTCATGGGTATTATTAGCAATTGCCTTCCTTTGTGTTGTTGCGGGTTTCCTTCCTTTATGCTTCATTCTCTCCCTCCATGTGTCATAACATGTATATCATTCACAATGATATATTGCAAGGCATCGCTATTTTGTTCATCACCTAGCTTTTGACCTCCTTCCTTATTGGTCTTTTCTTTTGCCTACATTGCACAAAATTGACAATGGAACAATCGTCATCATCAACTAGGGTAGACCTCTGGTCACTCTATCATGTTATCCTTCAACCAAGCATGACCTTGCAACCACCATTGCACTGTGGGGTCAACTCCATTCAATGTTATCATTTTGTGCAAGAATGTCTTATTACATTTTAAGATAAGAGTACTTATAACATATTCTATGATGTGTACAATCATGTTAGAGGGGGGTTACATTGGGATCTTGATCAACAATTATGACAATCTTATAATGCATACCATATAGTATCTTTGAATGGATAATGAAGAAAATTAGGGTGCCCAAGTTTGGATTGTCAAATATGAAAAATGTGTAAGGAATATGTAAAAGTTGGTATAGAATTATATATACCATGCAAGATTTGGTTGAAGATTGTAGCGACCTAAGATCTAGGAGATTCTATGCAAGCACAAGAGAGATCAAACATAAGAAACTAATGCTATTCTATTAAGGGATGCAAAATTATAAGCTAATTACAAATTGATTGAGATTAAAAAGGAAACCCCTTGGACAAGGTGAACATAGGATCGCATAAGATTATGAAACATGTCTTTATCTTATGAATTGAGACATAAAGTGATAATTATCTTATGTGTACCCTAAGTAAACTTACGTAACAAGTATGAATAGTAGCTAGGTAAAATACCCCTTTCACACCAATAAAATATGCTAAAAATAGATTGGAAGGCCAAGGCCAAGAGGCATTAGAATTTGTGCCTTGAAAATTTGGGTGTTGTACCTTTTTTGATGATTTTTATTTTTCCCTTCATCTATTTATTGGTGCATGGTATGAATTTTTAAGTTGATTTGTAGGTATCGTTATCCTATTGAAATTGTTCCAAGTTTACATGTTGGTGATACTCCTATAAGGGGATTCCTCTAAGATTATGTTTTAATCTTTGTTGTTGACAATACAATTGGTTCATGCTTTAGAGTTTGGGGATTTTCCCTCAAAAGGATTTTCCCAATGTAAATATATGTTATGGTATAATTTTGCAGTGTATTCTTCCTTGCAACTAGAAGAATTATTTTTATTTGCACATAAATCTCCTCAAATATTAGATTAGGAAATATTTTTTCATTCTTTCTTCCTTTCACCTTGAGTCATCCACTTGAAAGAAACAATTGTCATAGAGGATGCAAATAAGTGTTTTGTAAGCAACAATGTAGTAACTCCATCAAGATAACCAATTGTTTAGTTTGATTACATTATTAGAGCAAAGAAGAGACCATTGGAAGAGAAAGTTATGGTTGATAAACCAAGCACATGTAGTCAAGATGCACCACTAGTTAATAATCATATTGCTTCCACCATTCCTAAACAACAAACTAGTGTGCCTAATGCGAACTAAGTGTAACTCATCCACTTAGTTGAGCAACCAAGAACTCATTTGCTGACATATGCACCAAAATTTCAATGCACTACTTCCTTCACAATGATAGAGCAAGTAAAAAATGTGATAGCTAGTGTAACTTTGTGTGAGATCCTAGCAATCTTGGAACAAATGAACATAGAAAGAAGTGTCCTCACATAAAGAAAATAATTGTTGGCATTATGGATGACTTGATTATGTGTTGTATTGATGTCAACACTAGCTGATATGGATGGTTACCGACAGACAAGTTTTGGTTACCAATAGAAGTTCTAGTGTTATCGACAGAAGAGACTATCTGCTAGACACTTACGACATGATTGGATCAGTAAAGATGCTCTATGAGCATGTTTTGGTCAGTTGGTATTGTCTTGGTAATTGGATGTTATCATACACTCTGGTAAACCCTTATCGGCACTGGTTTAAGGCTTTACCGATAGAGCTTTCATTGAGGAATCATGACAGGACACACAATTGGTGTTGGTGTAGCTTCTTCGAGGATTTCAGGATGCTGAAGATGTTCGTTGATCGTGCTTCAAATGCTTGAAGACATTGCTTTGGCGCGGTGGACCTAGAATAGGTCTGGTACCTATCTACATGTTACCTGGATGTCTCGAAATGTTTTATGGATTTGTTATTATTGTTTTGGTCTTAAGCCGACATGGCATACCATTGTAAATGAAATTATGTAATAATCTTATTGTAATATCTTTAGGTGGCCGACCTAATCGGTTTAGGCTTTAGGGTTTGTATAAATAAGAGGTAGAAACTCTTTGTAAAGTATCATGGTTATTGGAAAGGTCATGGTCAAGGAATGTAATGTGCGAATATTGTTATATCATTCAAGCAGAGGAGTTGGTCGATCATTGGTGATCGAATTGGATTCAAAAGAGGATTTAGTCCTCTGACACTAAGCTTAATCGGGATTGCAATCAAGCATAGTAGATGCTATTTCCGACAGTTCACTCTATTGGATTGTTGTCCATTTATTTTGAGAAGGTTGTAGCCTCTATGTAGTCAGTGAGACTCTTTTGTAATGAGCAGTACACTTTAGGCAATGTGCCTTCCTGCAAGTGCAAGCCCCTCATTGTAACACATACTTTCTACAGAAGTATCATCTAACTGTGGGTAGGCTTCCCACCGTGGTTTTTCCCTTTCCGGGTTTTCCACGTACAAATCATCGTGTTATGTGGTATGGTTGCTTTACATTGATTATCTGGTTAATTATTAAGTTGTATTGTTCACCGACATTTGTTCCTATCGGCATCTGTATGTGCTTTACCGGTACTTGATTTGTTTAAGGTCATATTGTGGATTAAAAGTTATAATATGTTAACAACTGATTCAACACCCCCCCCCCCCCCCCCCACTCTCTCAGTTGTTCACCGGTTATCTTAACAATAATCAAGTAGATAAACTCGCCTTCATCCCTTAAAAGAAAACATTCCAATAGCTTTTAGTTTTGTAAGCAATTGATCACAACCCAAATAAGCCTAATCCTTCCTCACAAACTACCTTACTTTAACTATTGGAAGGATTTTCCTACATAGTTTTATGATAGCTTAAGGAGCTAGCACCTTTATTATGTCTAAAAGAGTAGTTGATCCTTTGGGTCTACTATATGAACAAGATGGAAAGGAACTCACCTAGTTAGATGGTAACCTTAGTAAGATCATCAAAGTCATTCAAAACCTCATACTTAGTAATTAGTTGTAGTTTAGGTTAGCAAAATAACTAATTGTTCCCCTTGAACTTTGTTGAAGAAATCAAATAAAAAATAACCATTATCATTCAAAAGCACAAGCTTAGCTTCATTAAAATATTGGTTGTAAGAGAGGAGGAAAATCACACATTTGCATAATTGTTTTTTCTTCTTTCCACTTATTGAAAACAAATGTTTATTTAAATATATAAAATAAAGGAGAAAGAAATCTCATTCAAGGGATCTTGAATGGGTTCTCTCCTAACTTATAATTTGATTTATTGACATTTCTCTAATTACTATATATGAAATTTTTATGCCAATATAACGAAGTATATAAGAAATCAGCACAATCTTTTTTTTTTGATATCTAACTACATTTTTTACATATTTTCTTCTAAATATAAATATACTAGTTTTATAATAATTACTTCAAAATTTCTTAATAATCCTTTAAAGATCTTTGAAGAGACTCACTTTTATCCATAATTTATAAATTTTTTTAAAAAAGAAAGAAAGAAAAAGAAACCTTACATAACGGCCATAACTTTGGTCTGATGCTATCTTAAATAGTAAGGCTAAAAGCTGAAAGCTGAAGAACTAACATAAAATGCCAAAAATTATAAACTATTTCAGAAACAGTGGAGCAGGGTAGATTCCTTGAAAGCAAATAGGGGGTCATGCCCTGCACGGTAAACTACGCAATTGATGTCCGTATCGGTTGTATTCACATGAAGGATGTGGGATGAACTGCATTAACAATCACTCTTTCATATTCATGTGAATTATGTGGGGACATTGAAGGGTATCCAATGGCTTAACCTTTAAGCCTCGTATTCCCTTGTAACTCAAGAATCATGCATTGCAATTAAAAGCATATATACATTTTTATATCAAAGGAATCACAATGTGGGCATTATTGGTTTCCCTCCTAACATGGCAAAAAAGATGTGTTTGTGTCTGAAACTCATGGCAATAGCTTTGATTTTTGTTGCTTTCTACCCTGAAAATGCACAGGGTTTGAAGAGGAACAGGACAGAGAGAATAACAAGATTGCATTTCTATATGCATGATGTTGTATTTGGGCCTAATGCAACAGTGGCACTAGTGGCTTCTCCTTCAGGAAATTTCACAAGTCCTGGATTTGGCAATGTGTTTGTGATTGATGATGTTCTTACAGCAGGGCCATCACCCTATTCTAGGGTTGTTGGAAGAGCACAAGGAATGTACATTGCAGATTCACTCAAGGAACCTAGTTTGATGTTACTGTTCACCGTTGTTCTTCAATCAGGGAAGCACAATGGGAGTACCATAAGCATTCAGGGGGCTGACAGGGCTATCCTTCCACTGAGGGAGGTTTCTGTCGTCGGTGGCACAGGGAGGTTCAGGTTTGCAAGAGGGTATGCAGGGATCATGACACATTCACTGAATCCAAGCACGGCTGTATTGAAATTCAATGTTACTTTGCTACATTAGGGTAATGTCCTTTTTCTAGATTTAGCTTATCGAACAAACTTTGTCATTTTACTTCAAAGCAAACGTTTAGGACTGATTCCTAATTGATGTCAATTAGTGCTAGGTGGGTTTTAGGCCCCTTTCCTGTTCTGTTTGGGTTTGAATTCAAAGGATGATTCAGCCCCTTGTTTGAAAGATTTCAGACCCATAATATCAGGATCCTTGTTAACTGTGTCTTAGTTATTATGAATGGAAAATCATGGTATATCACAAATTTATAGGCGGAGACGTGTTTTAGCCTTAACGATTAATGATTGTTATGGAATTTCAAGGTCATGACAACAGTAAGGATTCCATTTGTTTGGACATTTAAAATGTTGGGCTTCGTCAGACTAAATTGTCCTGGCTTTTTATGAAATTCTAGAACAAATTTTGATGCTCTTTATGAAATGGAATTGTGTGGAATTGCCATTTGATGTTTCAATGGTTTACTGTTTAGGCATACTCTATAACTAATTGCCTCAGAATCATGATTGAGTACTACAACACAGATAAAATTTATCAACTAATGTTTGGCTGCATCAGATTAAATTGTCCTGGCTTTTTATGGAATTGTAGAACAAACTTTGATGGCCTCAATGAAATGCAGAAGTGTGCAATTGTCAATTGATGCTTTAATGGTTTTACTGTTTCAGTAGGCGTACTCCTTTACTAATTGCTTCTGAATCATGTTTGAGATGCTATAACGCCAAGAAATCATATCAAGTAAATATGCTCCCTAGGTTCATCTGGGCAATGTATGTGCTTTTACAGTTTTAACAGTCAGTGTTTCTTCCGCCTGGACATTTCAGGTCTCTAGATTAGCCAAAAATTATGTCCTCCACCAGTCTCTTTTTCATCTTTAACAAGGGTATATGACCAAGAGCCTCGTTCTTAATTTGGGGTAAATACTTGTTGCCATAGTTGATATTGTGATTTAGTTTCTGTAGGATTGGACTTTAAAGAAAAAATTCTTGTTTGTGTAGGTCTTTGTGGGACATTATGTTGATTCTGTTTCATCATATTAACCTTAAGCTATGTTTTGGCCTATAACCTGAATATGTTGTGTACAACGACCTTTGATATCAGATGCCTGGTTTTGCTATTGTACTGACCTTACCAAACAACATTAGCTGCAAAAAAATGTGACTAATACAATAATCTGAGAACCTGTTCAGAATCTAATTACTGGCATCTTCATTTTTCAAACTCCTCTAAAAAGATGGAGAAGGTTCTCTAAAATGATGGGGAAGGTTCTCTTACCAGAATTTCATGAAAATAAGTCAGTTATACAATTTAAAGCAATCCACTTATTAAAAGACCACGTTTTAGTTTTGCCTTACATGCTCCATGAAAACTGTGACTCTTCCACAATTTCACGAAATTCTGGATTCACGATGTCCTTGATTACAGGCTAAAAGAACCAAAAAAAATTTATTTAAAGAAGTGCCAAAGCTGTAAAACATTTCATAAAACAATGGATCTGGGAAGACTCCTTGAAAGCAATTGGAGAACATGTTCTGCACAAAAAAGCATACGAGTGATCTACGCACAGTTTGCGAATCACGAAAAATATGGAATAAACTGCATTAACATGTTCTGCACAAAAAAGCACACAAGTGATCTACGCACAGTTTGTGAATCGCGAAAAATATGGAATAAATTGCATTAACGACCACTCTTTCTTATATTCATATGTAAATTATGGGGACATTGAAGGGTATCCAGTGGCTTAGTGGCTCAACCCCACAAGCCTTTTCTCCTTTGTACCTCAAGAATCATGCATTACATTGGAAAATGCATTTATATTGAATTCATAAAACTGTGAAAAGTTGTTATTTGCATCAACATTTCAAATCAATGTTCATGATCCATCATCAAGATAATAAAGAGCAATTGAAGAAGATGATTGATTGCAGACTAAGATCAAATAGAAAAAGGAGGTTGGGATGGAAGTAGAAATCACAAAATTTCAGTTTAAAAGGGAAACGTTGACACAAAACAATTCTACACAATTGAATCCAAAAATCTTATGAAAAAACAAAGGAATAGCAATGTGGACATTATTGAGATCTTTTCTAACATGACAAAAAAAGGCATGTTTTCTGCCCTGAAACTATTCATGGGTTGAAGAGGAACAGGACAAAGAGAATAACAAGATTGCATTTTTATATGCATGATGTTCTATTTGGGCCTAATGCAACAACCATTCAAGGGGTTTCTGCTTCAGTGAACTTCAGAAATCCTGGTTTTGGCAAAGCTTATGTGATTATTGATGTTCTTATAGCAGGGTCATCACTCAATAAGGCTCGTTGAAAGAGCATAGGGAATGTACATTGCAGATTCATTTAAGAAATTAGGGTGATACATATTGTTTTATTTTTAAATCATTTTGTGTAGGATTTTGTTTGTATCAACGTTTCGGATCACATTCTATTATCTACTATCAGAATGAGTATGAAAGAACTGTGTAATGTGATGCTCACTGTTGTTGAAAAAGGTCTTTGTTGCTGACAGCGTTACTGGCTCATTGAGAAGGTTTCTATTGTTGGTGCACAGGAAGATTCAGGTTTGCAAAAGGGAATGTAGGGATCATGATAAATTTATTGAATCCAAACAAAGCTTTATTGAAATTTATTGATTCAATGTTACTGTACTACACTAGGGTAATCCTTCTACCTCGTTTTAGCTTATTGAACAAGCTATGTTATTCCTTCGAAGTAAAAATTTTGGACCCGTTTCCTTATTGATGTAACTAGAAGTTAGTATCATGTGGGTTTCATTTCCCTTACCTCTTCTGTTTGGGAATGACTTAAAAGGATGGTCCAGTCCCTTGTTTGAGTGATTTCAGATTCGTTATTTCAGAATCCTTCTAGATTGTATTCAAGTTGTTATCAATGAAAAACAACGATATGCCACAAATCTAGAAATGGCAGAGATGTGTTTTAGCCTCAAGGGTTCATGGATTCTTATGGAATTTCAGGGTTATGAGTAAGGGTTTATTTTCTTTGGGCATTTAAAATGGTTGGGCTGCATAGATTAAATCTTCTTGTTTTTTCACAGAATTTCGAGAATAAACTTTGATACTTCTAATGGGATATAAAAGCAAAAAACACTTATACAACCACTGTAACAGGATGAGAGAATGGGCCAATTGAAAATTTTCAATGGAAGCCCTCTCAGCACATATCTTACCATAGAAGCTATATCTGAATTTCAGAGGCCCCTTTTCTATTTCTAAAATTTGTCTCTGAAGGCACTCCAAGGAAGCCTTGTGACCGAAATTTATATGACTGAAGCATGCAACTGGAATGGATGAGCGTGCTTCACTCTTCTGCTTTTAGGCTTGTGAGGCTCAAATGGAACTTGTGCTTATAGCTACCCATGTCTTAATTCAATTATCCCCTAGATTGGTCCCCGAAACGATTCCCCTAGATTGGTCCCCGAAACGATTCTGCTGAAAATAAAGCTTTCTCACTTTAGTCTTGGGGTGATAACTGATAACTTAGAAATGATTTCCTTAAAGACCTTACAGGATAGTCCATCACTTTATGTTTGCCTAACAATTTAATGGCCGGGCTTCAGGTCTGTACAGGGGAGAGGATCTTATAGCAGAGCAGGAGCGGGCTGTGTGGTGGGTATATAAGTTGATGAATCTGAATTCAATAGTGAGGCACTATTTTTAAAAAGTATTTTTTAAATCTAAAAAGCAATCAATTATGTGATGTTTCATGAGAGGGCACCAATTAAACATGGCTTAGTGTACAACTAATGGTCTTATTTTATTTTGACCATTTTAGACACCTCAACAAAAAAACATGCTGGCATGACATCATATTTGAACATGTGAACTGTAAACCAAATTTTATAAATACAAAAATTGACAAATAAACTACTGTATAAAACTGAAATCATTTTATTTTATGTCTAAAATAAATTATAATATCATTGAAGTGACTCCACTATTATTTTATTTAATGCCAGTTAAATGACATTTTGACATTGTTATAAAATTTGCCTACATTTTGATTAGTCTTAACTCTCATATCAATTTTTTTTGCCTAGAGCAAGATAACTTAGACAACTCTATATCTAATTTAGGGCCTCTAAGATGCCCTTGATTCTTTTAGCTCATATTAAAATTCTAGTGTGGCTCTAGGCTAACTCAACTCAATGTTATTGTTACCCATAGATTTGTCAAAACGTTTAAATTGTGCATCTAACACTTGTATAAAAGAACATCACCCTTGGGTCATCTTGTCACATGAATTTGTACCCTATTGAACCAAGTCTAGCATTCCAATGATACAATAGAACTAACCTCAAGGTGTGGGACCCTTGCGAATGAAGTCACATCTTTGTAGAAGGTTGAATTCCTCACTATTCTAGATGCAAAAGTGCTAATCCAACTTAGTACTGAACAACCCTACAAGTAATCCTAATTTATCAACTTACAAGAGGAAAAAAGAGAGAGATTGCAAAATATTAAAAGGGTGGCGATGCACCAAAATAAAAATATGTTTCTTCTTGCCTTGTATAGCACATAGAATCAACAAAATCACTACGGAAGTATACACAACTCTTTATCACCAACTTAACATAACTAAATATGAATGTTAGGACCTATAAGACATAAAAGTGTTAGAAATAACCCACAATCAACACCTATAGAAGATTAACACAACATGCAATCCTCAATAAAGATGATGAACAATATACATCCATAGAGGTAACAAGGTTTTCTCAATATACATGAACATAGAAGGGGTAGAAAGCAACAACTTCTATTTATGCAAGGTATAGGTTAAGTTACAGTAACAAAGGTGCAAAAAAACACAAGTCTCTATACAAAATTATGGGAATAACCCTTAGAATGAGCACACAAGTCCCTTTTATTTATTTGCTAGGAACTAGAGGAAGATAAGGCATGTGAATAGGCCAAAAATCCCGATTTCCCACATAACCAATCATATTTAGACATGTACTTCAAATCTTGAGCTAGAGGCATGAGAAAACAACCATGCCCTAACATGATGATTTTATGGAAGAAGTGCAAAAGCCCCCACAAAATTTGCTACAAAAATCACAAATAGGGATGGTGTTTTAACAAGAAGAGTTTCATATAACAAATGAGCATGAACACCATATCTACCACTATAATCCACAAAAATATATTTAAAACCTTCCTTTTAGCTCCATAGATCAAAGATCTGGTAGTTGTGGGAGTCCCTACAACATTAATAGCCTTTTTTGTATGGAAACATGAAAATGTATTGGACTTCTCCTTAAACCCTTGGGGGACTCAAAGTTCCTTTGGGACCAAATGAAGGATGTGAATAAGGAACAAGGGGAAAAAATGACATTTGAACTTGGTCCCTATATCCCTAGGGGACCAAAAGAAGGAAGAAGGGGAATGGGGAAGAAGGAAGGAACAAGGATATTTGGACTTGGTCTCTATATTCTCGAGGGACTCAAAGTTCCTTGGAGACCCCAAAAAAAGGAAGAAGGGGAATATGGAATAAGGAACAAGGACATTTAGACTTGGTCCCTATATCTTCAAGGGACTTGAAGTTATCTGGGGACCAAAAGAAGGAAGTGGCCCTAGACTTAGTTGCTTTTGGATTTTTTCTCAAATGTATATTTAACTAAAGGCTAGTGAAGGAGAGCCAAGACCACTACATGCATATTTGAGTATAATAAATTTGTTAAGATTAAAAAAAATGATTATAATTGATGGACAATAAAGGGGACAATAAATGCCAATAGATCATTTGATAATCTAGAATTCATGTGGAATAACTCTTTACTAACCTGTAACATACACTAAAATACTTGGAATAATTGAAGCCTCTATCATAGGTCTATCTTTGCTAGTGATTTTTTTAATGAAAAAATTGTCGATTGAAAAACAATTTGAATCAACTACTTCAATTTCGGTTAGTAGAATGAAATAGTAGAGGACCTAAATTGCTAAAAAAAAGGGATAACTTAGTCCAATGAGTATCAAATCACCACTCTAATATTTATAAAGTGTTTATGTCAAATTATTTTTTCCATAGTAGATTGCACATTTATATTAGGGAATCATCTAGAAATTAAGGCACATTTCAATTAATCACCACTCATGTTTGGAATTGTGTTCCTAATTACCCAACATTTATATTTGTTTTTCAACAATAAGACAAAATTCATCATACTATTTTTGGAATAATTTTTCTATTTAAAATCTATATTTAATTATTAAATTAATATCTACAAATCAAATATTTTTTAACTAAAAAACAATTTTTATAATATAATTCATTTTCATAACTATAAAATTGATGTATCTATCTTATATGATTAATTCAATAAATTATGAAAACAACCAACTATATAATTTAGATTTATTACTTCTATTCAAAAGACACTTGTTTATGATGTAATATTTTCCCCTCCTTGGCCTCAGAAGGGGCTCAAGATATCCCATATATACATTTCCATACCCATTTAGTTCATCGGACACAACAACAGGAAAGAGTAAACCACAAGCAGAGCAATGAGCACCACAACTTCGATAACAGCGATCTTTTGCCAGTTGTGCTTCAAGTTTGCCAACATAGCTGCCTTGCATGAATTACAGTCATAGCAAAGTTGATCCTGCTCATTACTCCATCTGCTACACTCCATGTCTGTTAAGCTGCTTGCGGTGGAAGTCCAAAAAGTGGCATTCACATACACAAAGTTGCAAGAGCTTGGAGGCTTGCAGCAGCCAGACTGCAAATTCGATTCAAATTTCACATGTTATTATACAGAAAAATGTCAAAACCCATCAAAACCCTAGTCTTCAGAAGTGATGGAGAGAGGTAACAGAGTAATTACAAATGATATATATGTCTATATTTCAAAAATAAGAAGTAAAAACATAAACGAAGCTGCAGATTACATAAACCACAAATGATTATATTAATGAAACCACTGGTGATTACATTCACATTCGAATTACAGAGCCGCTTCTCTTTCTTTCATAAGAAATAATAACATAGACCCTTGTTTTTATCTTCTTCTCAGCCTCCTGTGGCTTCAGCAAAACCAGTTTTTCTACCCCTGTTTTTCTCTTTTTTGATTGTTGCAGCTGGATGTTTCAAAGACTGTTCTTTTACATGCATACATTTAAAACTGCACCTTTCCTACCTATTCATATACCCCACAAATTCTCAGCATATCCTTCTCCTCTATTTCTATCTTCATCTCATTGTCTCTCACTCATACTTTTTTTTCCATATCGCTCCATCTTTCTATCCCTCGATTTCTCTCTTTCATTCTCTTTATATTGGTAATAGAATTTAATTATCTTTCTGAATTGAAGGTTTAGTTTCTCTTTTGTAAGTGGACAAATAGTCAATTTGAAGCTATCACTTCTCCATTGTAATCATTGTTGCACAAATAACATTATTTGTCAAATAACCTATCAATTGACCTTATGTGATGCACAAATGTATGCAAGCAAGCAATAGAACAATTTTTTTCCTAATCAACCTCCCACATTTTCTTGACATACCTATTGCACACCAAGATTTTATCTTCTTCTCAACTTACTATTGCTTCAGCAAAACCGATTATTCTGCCCCTGTTTTTCTCTTCATTGGTTATTGCAGCTAGATGTTTCAAGACTGTTCTTTTACATGCATACATCTAAAACTGCACCTTTCCTTTTTATTTATATACCCCACAAGATAATAAACGAAAAAACATATTAAATGCAGTTACTAATCACTGTGGAAAAATCAGAGCAAGGAGATTTTGCAATCAAAATCATCTTGAAATGTGTCTTATGCTTGATCAGAGTGAATGGAGATGATAAGACAGTAGACGATAGATGAGGAAGAAAATATACAGAGGAATAAATATGGTAGTTGGGATTGAATTCAACAAGAGGCAGAGTTCAGATGGATCTAGTGGTTGAACATCCTAACTTAGCATTTGTCAAAATCTTACATGAAAATTTCAATTTACTTCCAGTTTTTCACAGCAGCTTACTTGAGAAGTCCCTTGCTTGTAAAAGTTTCAGAGCCACATCATCAAGTATGATGCTACATCAGCATGCTTTTTGCCAAGGTGTCCAAAACAGTCCAAAAATAAGGTGAGACCAATAATCCTGCATAAGGGGCCCATATTGGTGCAACTGATTGACATCGCATGATTGATTGCTTTTCACAACTGACTCAACTAAAAAAAAGAAGATTTTGAATTTTTGAGGCGTGGAAGGTCAAGTGAGTTACCTGAATTGGTTGTAGAACTGCTCTGCAACTTTGCCGACCGAATCATCAGCAAGTTTCTTGCATACTTTGGCGTCCTGAAGGCTGCTTTTCGTGCTTTTCCACTCGCTGCTGTTTTCCACTCTCTTCTGCAAACAGTAGTCTCCCAGCTGGTATTCTCTGTACCCTTTCCCTGAGACGGCCTGACCGCCATCGTCAGTAACAGCGTAGGCGATGGCAGTGAAGAAGGACAAGAGCAGAATGAGCGCACACATGGCGGCCAAGTAAAAGCAGAACAGCCGTGAGACTCTGCAGAAGAAGCCTAACAAGCCGGTGAGAGAGACAAGCATGAGAAAAGCCCCGAAGGTTATCGCAGACCATGGAAGAAGCTTCTCGCAGTCGTTGTCTGCCTCCGTTGCGAGCCATATTCCAGCGCCCAAGATCGGTACAGAGAGCATAGATGTTGAAAATGTAAGTAATCCGATTATGGTAATACCCATTCTGAAATATCTTTGATATGCATATCATTCATTTCTTTTAGGCTTCCTGCCAAGCCATAGAACGATTGCATTCTTGAGCATATAAAAAGGTCTGATGAAGCAACCTATAACACAATTCATATTTTTCACCAGTCCATTGTTTGTTTTGAAATACCTGATTTGCAAGGAGTTTAAGATGGTCTACCATGCCGAAAGCAAGCTCCAATTACTATATTTCGACATCCATACATTTTTTTCCTTTGGGTCCACTACTGTATAAGTCGGTAAACATACCCATCCAAAACAAATTGGAGAGTATGTCAGCTATGTAAGGTCTTTCTGTTTACAGACGCAGAGATACTTGAAAATCTTCTTATACATAGAAGCAGAAGATATTTGAAAATCTGTAAGCTACAGTTAGAATGAGAGTTATTAAATATCTAAACATTGCAAAAATATTTGCCAGTGGCCACTACAGCAGCACAAAAACACATATCAAAGCATTTGGAGTCTTATCCATGAACAACATTCCAACAGATTTTCTTCCTTGCGCCCAGCGCTATAAGAATGCAATATGCATGAACTAAATAACTACTGAATGTGATACATATTAACTGAACTGATTAAAATAGTTAAAATCATGAAAACAAATCCTGCACCTATGCTTAAAAAAGGGAAACGATAATATAACAGTGGCTAGGGGTAAGTTAAGGTGGAAACTGGAAACAGCAGTAAATGTCATAGTTCGACTAAATTGTAGGCTTTTCATGAAATTGTCCTGGCTTTTTATGAAATTCTAGAACAAACTTTGATGATCTTAATGAAATGCAAAAGTGTGTAATTGCCGTTTGATGTTTCAATGGTTTACTGTTTCAGTAGGCATACTCTATGATAATTGCCTCAGAATCATGATTGAGAACCTACAACATAAAGAAAATTTATCAACTAAAGTTTTACTGTATCAGACTAAATTGTCCTGGCTTTTTACGGAATTATAGAATAAATTTTTATGGTCTTAATGAAATGCAAAAAGTGTGTAATTGCCATTTGATGTTTTAATGGTATACTGTTTCAGTAGGCATAATCTTTTACTAATTGCCTTGAATCATGTTTGAGATACTATAACGCCAAGAAATTATATCAACTAAATATGCTCCCCAGGCTCATCTGGGTATCGTGCGTGCTTTTACCGTTTTACCAGTCCCTACTCCCTAATTGATGCTTCCCCTTGGAAATTTCAGGTCTCTAGATTTCCCCAAAAAAATGTCCTCCACTAATCTGTTTTTCATCTTTACTAAGGGTATATGACAAAGGGTCTCGTTCTTAATTTGGGGTGAAAACTTGTTGCCATAGTTGATATTGTGATTTAGTTTCTGTAGGATTGGACTTCAAAGAAAAACTTCTTTGTTTGTGTAGGCTTTTATGGGGCATTATGTTGATTCTGTTTCATCTGATTTACCTCCAGCTAAGTTTTGCCCTATAACCTGAATATATTGTGTAAAACAACTTTTGATATAACATGCGTGGTTTTGGGATTGTAATTGTTAATGCATGATAGCTTTGGTAAGATAAATATGATTGAATGAGAGATAAATAAAGTCTCTCATTCAAACATTTATTATCGTGAGGGGGCACGATCAAGTGATGTCTTGATCGGCCATGTCTAAAAGACATGGCCGGTCAAGGCATCGCTTGACCATACCCAGCCCACTACATATACCAAATGAAATGTGTGAGAATAGATTTTTGAAATAAAAAATGCTCCTCCTCTCCTGCAACATAAAAGAAGACAATCAGATTTATACAACAATTCAGTGATAGATAATACATAGAACAAGATAAATTTTAATTCTGATCCACAAAATTAACATGGTATCAGAGCCAGGTTTCCTTCTATAAAGCCTAACCACCTGAAGGAAGATCCGATTAAGATCAGATTGATATCTCCTTGAAAGTCTCGAATATAGCCATATTGCAAGAACTTGTCCTCTCAAACTTAAACTACAAGCGTCCCTTGCTGAAGTCAGAAATTCAGACGTATGTTCAGAAAAATATGTTCTCTAGAAGAAACTCAAGATACCTTGTGATTGAGAGGGAGCTTACTAATCAAGATTGAGCACTTTTGAGGTAAAAATTGTAAATATTGATTATTATTATTAATACTAATAATTATTTTATGGGCCCTGTGTAAATCATAAGGAAGTGACGACTTCCAAATGATTTCCACTTGTATTTTTGAGGTTATTGGAAGGTGACGATCTTACAATAACTCAAGATTGTGTGCATTGCAGCTTCACTCAAGAAATTAGGGCAATGTTTATTATTTTATTTCTGGATTATATTGTGTAGGATTTTGTTTGCATCAACATTTCAGATTTAAGAGTGAGGCTGTGTAATGTGAGATTGCTGCTTACTTTCGTTATTCAATTGAATAAACACAATGGGAGTACCATAAACATTTGGGGGGCTGGCAGTGTTACTAGTTCATTGAGGGAGATTTCAGTTATTGGTGATATAAAGAGGTTCAAGTTTGTAGGGATGAAAATGGCTATATAATCTTTAGAATGCATCAAAACATCATTATCTTTTATACATTACAATATTTCCTTACTCATGACCTTGAAATTCCGTAAGAATCCATGAATCGTTGAAGCTAAAACACATCTCTGTTATTTCTAGAATTGTGGCATGTCGTTGGTTTTCATTGATAACAACTTGAATACAATCTAGAAGAATTCTGAAATAATGATTCTGAAATCACTCAAACAAGGGACTGGACCATCCTTTGAATTCAATCCCAAACAGAAGATGTAAGGGAAATAAAACCCACATGATATTAATTTCTAGTTAACATCAATAAGGAATCGGGTCCAAAATTTTTACTTCAAAGGAAATGAAAAAGCTTGCTTGGTAACCTAAATCGAGGTAGAAGACTAACCCTAGTGTAGTAAATTGATGTTAACTAGAAATTAATATCATGTGGGTTTTATTTCCCTTACATCTTCTGTTTGGGATTGAATTCAAAGGATGGTCCAGTCCCTTGTTTGAGTGATTTCAGAATCATTATTTCAGAATTCTTCTAGATTGTATTCAAGTTGTTATCAATGAAAAACAACGATATGCCACAATTCTAGAAATGACAGAGATGTGTTTTAGCCTCAACGATTCATGGATTCTTACGGAATTTCAAGGTCATGAGTAAGGGTTTATTTTCTTTGGGCATTTAATATTGCTGGGCTACTTTGATTAAATCCTCTTGTTTTTTCATGGAATTTCAAGAATAATCTTTGCTTGATGGGATACAAAAGCAAAAAAATTATACAGCCACTAAAATAGGATGAGAGGTCCTCATCATTCACGTAAAGAGCTGACTTTTCAACTACAAGATTCTGCTCCTTACTTGCAAGTTGCAACTACTTTTTCTATTCAAAAATTCCAATATGTTGACTGTTTCTCAAAACTCTGTTCCCAGATAGTTCAGGGATCCGACTAATCTGAGCCAAGTTTTATCCTTTTCAAATTATATGAACCAATTGAAAATTTTCTATTGTAACATAGAAGCTCTATCCTTTTCTATTTCTAGAATTTTCAAATTATTGGGTTCAAAGGGCCCTTTTCTATTTCTAATAAAATTCTCTCTCAAGGCACTCCAAGGAAGCCTTGTAACAGAAATTTATATCACTGAAGTATGCAACTGAAATGGCTGAGGGTGCTTCACTTCTCTGCTTCTAGGCTTGTGAGGCTCAAATGGAAAACTTGTGCTTATAGACACCCATGTCTTAACTCAATTGCCCCCTAGATTGGCCCCTGAAACAACTCTCTTTGAAAAGAAAGCTTTCCCAAGGAACGATTTTGTTACAAAATATTGAAAGTCCATTACTTCATGTCTGCCTATCAAATTAAGGGCCTGGCCTCAGGCCTGTACACACTGAAATTAGATATAATATCATTGAAGTGACTCCAATTTCATGATTTGACTATTATTTAATTTAATATAAGTGGGTTGGCATTTTGACATTTTCTTATATGAGTTTTTGGATTTGATTGTGTAGGTGTTTTTGTATCAACGTTTCGGATCACCCTCCCCGATCTTTCATCAGAATGAAAAAAACACCTTTACAATCATATTCAGAAGCTCATACAAGCAATTTCATGAATTTGTAGAAATCTACTTACTTTAATTTTGACATTTTTATAAAATTTGATTGCTGGTACATCACATGCTAAGAGATATGAGGTGAAGGGAATCAATTGACTATATCATACAAAAACATATGTGTAATTTAGAGCATTCTAGTTGTTTTAAATGGGCATGGATTGGCAAGGTTAAATATATTTCTTGTTTGGTTGTAATTTTCAAATAAAAGAGGGTATTCCAGGATTGTAGTTTAACTGGTGAGAACTAGAGTATGTTTTTTAAGTTATAATTTATTTATTTTGTAAAAATAAGTTTTTTACAATTTATAAATTATATATTATAATTACAATTTTGTAGAATTATATTTTAGTAATATTATGAATATTTGTAGAGGTGAAGAGTACATACAATTTATATAATTTAACATAGTTGTTGATTTTAAACATTGTTTATCTTTTAGACGCACTATTTTATATATTTTTTGATTAGTCTTAACTTTCATATAATATGTCTTGCCTAGAACATGATTACTTAAGCAACTCGTATCTAATTTAGGACCTCTTAAAATGCCCTTGACTCTCTTAGCTCAAATTCAAGTTCTGGTGTGATTCTAGATTAACTAAAATCAATGTTATTTTTACACATATATTTGTGCGAAAAAGCTCAAATTGTGCAGAGACTTGTTAAACAGAACATTGCTTTTGGCTGCATAGCATCTTTAATTGTAAGTTTTTGTTATATTACATTTTTTTTACAATAATGTTTAAAATTTAAAAGATTTCAATTCTAAAATAACTCAAAGGATGTAAGTAAAAATTAATCTATAACAACTACAACAATGCTTGCAACCAACCTATCAAATTGGAGAAGCTTATCAATTAAGTTGAAAATGTGTAAGTTTTTGGAGGCACAAAAAGAGAATTGAGCTCGACAAAAATGGTGAAGCCTAGATTCGTTTATCTTTTATGACTTCCTATTCTTCCCTAATTGCTTGCATTAGTAAGAGAGTTGTAAAGACGATGTCAAGAATAGATGAGGAAAAATAGTTTTATAGAGAAGCTTTCCTCTCTTTAAAGTTTTTATGTTATTATAGTATTTTTTTTTTGTTTTTTAGTTGTGATTTTTTAAATGAGAAAAACTACTATTTGGACTAAATTACAACTTAATTATTATTTGTATTTTTCATTACATGTTGCTTGATTTTTTTTACTGATTTCGTTTTCTTAATGTTTGTATTCTCTCTACTTTTCTTTGTGCATAGTTTTCTATAGTGATTCCATGTAGCATGATAGTGTCGTTTGTTGTGCTTTATGTGTTTAATATCAATATCTTGTTATAATTGATTTTTCTTAATGTAATTTAAAAATTAGATCATTCTTTGCACCATGAATGGTGTTTATTTAATTTAAGTTTTAATTATTTTTAAGATATTTAACATTAGTTGATGAATTTTATGGCTTGCAGGAATTATTAATTGGTTGATGTTAAAAATAGTAAAATTGATCAAGTAATGGTTAGAGTAATAGTTCAATTTTACTCTTTTTGATAATGATCAATCTTGGCATATTTTACATAATTTAAAAAAAAATAAAGGTATACTAGTTCAACAACTTAATAGAAGTAAACATGAAAGTTAAGATCTATAAGTCTCTAAAGGGGTAAAAATAACCCACATTCAACACCTATAGTAGATTAACACAACATGCAAACCTCAATAAAGATTGTAAAAATTATACATATGCAAGGTATACTCAGTATGCGTGAACAAAGAGGAGGTAGAAATAAATAGTTTCTATTTATATAGAGGTATAGGTGAAGTTATAATAATAAAGGTGAAAAATGCATGATTATGTATAGAGAATTGAGGGAAGAACCCTTATAATAACCACCAAAGTCCCTTTTACTCATCTATTGGGTGCCAAAGGAAGATAAGGCATGTGAATGGGATAGAAATCCTAGTTTTCCACATAGCCAATCATATGTAGACATGTGTACTACAGATACTGAGTTTGAGGTAGGTTGATTAGCATGACACAACGTGCTAGATCTTTCAACTCTCCTTGTGTTGCATTTGCATGAGTGGAACTAGCATAACACAACTTGC
>NW_026730192.1:0-20528 GCF_030272615.1 Cryptomeria japonica
CCAAGCTCTTGGAGCTTGTTTCAATCCATACAAAGATTTCCTTAACCTGCAAACCATATCTTTGTTATCTGTCAAAGAGAATCCATCAGGTTGTTCAATGCAAAATTCTTCTTCAAGATCTCCATTCAGAAATGCACATTTAATATCCATTTGATATACTCTGTAGTTCTTGTGTGCTGCAAAAGCCAAAAATAATCTGACTGCCTCAATTCTGGCTATTGGTGCAAAGCTCTCATTGTAATCAATTCCTTCTTTCTGAGAATATCCCTTACACACTAGTCTTTCTTTATTTCTGATAACCTTACCATCTTCATTAAGTTTGTTTCTGAATACCCATTTGGTTCCAATTACATTTTTATCTTTAGGCCGGGGAACTAATGTCCAAGTGTTATTCTTCTCAATTTTTTCTAATTCTTCTTCCATAGCTTTAAGCCAGTGTTTATCTTCACATGCCTCATTAACTGATGATGGTTCAATTGAGAAATAAGACATACCTCATCATTGGTCAATCTTCCTCTTGTCATAACTCCTTTATACTTGTTTCCAATTATCTGATCTTCAGAATGATTTAGTCTTACATACCGGGGTGTCTTTGTTTGTAGTTGTTCCTCAGTCACAGTGGAATTTTCAGATGATACCGATGTAACTAGATCTTCATTCTGTACCGGTGGGTTCAGTGTAGGTTCATTTAAAATTTCTGTTGCCGGTTCAGAATCTATATACCTTGAAGTTCCTCTAAATTGTTCATCAATCTTCACATTTGTACTCTCAACAATTTTCTGCAGTCTTTTGTTAAAACATCTATATGCTTTACTTTTAGATAAATAACCAAGAAATATTCCTTCATCACTTCTAGGATCAAATTTGCCAATATACTCATCTCTTCTAATATAGCATTTACTTCCAAATATTCTGAAATATTTAAGAGTAGGAGTAATACCAAACCATAGTTCATGAGGAGTCTTACCGGTTTCACCTTTGATGTGAACTTTGTTGAATGTATAGACCGTTGTACTGACTGCCTCTCTCCAATATACATGTTGTAGATTTGCTTCTGATAACATACTTCTAGCTGCATCCAAGATAGTTCTATTTTTCCTTTCAACAAATCCATTTTGTTTTGGTGTCCGAGGTGTTGATAGTTGTCTTCTGATTCCATTCACTTCATAGAATGCATTAAATTCTTTAGATGTAAATTCTCCTCCTTGATCTGATCTTAGACATTTGATTTTCTTACCGATTTCATTTTCTACCATTGCTTTGAACAGTTTGAGCTTCCCAAGTGCTTCTGATTTTTCTCTTAGAAAAGTAACCCAACACATTCTAGAATAGTCATCAATGATTAGCATGAAATATCTATCACCTCGCAAGCTTTTGGTTGTAGCTGGCCGCATAAGTCAGTATGAATTAAGTCAAGAGCATTATTATATTTTTTTAGAATACTTTTAAAGCTAGTTCTAACTTGTTCTCCAAATTGACATTCCTTACATACTGTATTGTGAGGTTTGACAATTTTAGGTAAATCTCTAACTGCCTTAGTAGTATTGATTTTTACCATGCAATCAAAGTTTACATGACAGAGTCTCTTATGCCATAGCCAACTTTCATCAATATGTGCAATCAAGCATGTCTTTTCACTGTTATTCAAATGAAAGATATTACCTCTAGTTTGATTACCGGTTGCAATTTCTAAACTAGTTCTATTCATGATTTTGCATTTTCTATTTTTGAATTGTAACTGAAATCCTTTCTCAACTAATTGACCAACACTCAAAAGATTATGCTTTAAACCTTCAACATAGTAAACATTGTCAGTATTATGCTTACCATCAAGAGATATTGTACCTTTACCTTTGATCAGACAAGCTTTATCATCTCCAAATCTCACTAGACCTCCATTATATTCTTGAAAGTTCAAGAATTTACCTTTATCACTTGTCATATGATGTGAGCATCCTGAATCAATGATCCATTCATCCTTTACTTCAATTTTAGCTGTCAAGGCCTGCTTTACTGGTTGGACTGTAGGTGCTGGTTGATCTTCTGTTATAGCAACAAAAACCCATCCATTGTCTGTTGGATCCTCATCAGAATCATCAGTCAATCCTTCATCAGCAAGATAACAAGATTTGTCTTTATTCTTCTTAAATCTGTATCTCTGATATTCAGGGTTAGGTTTGTATGTTCTTCTAGCTTCTTCTCTTAGTCTAGCATGTCTATCAGGGCATCTTGAAGCCATGTGACCAATCTTATTACAGTTAAAACATTTAAAGGGTGCTTTACCTTCATACTTACTTCCAACTGGACCTTTAGGCATTTTCCTTGCAAATAGTGCTTCAAGTTCTTCAAGTTCTTCATTTTCTTTCCTTCTTTCTTCAAGTTCTCTTGCATAAAAGGCTTTCCAATTAGATTTATCAAATGATGCAGATGATGTTGATGCTTTAAAGGCTAAATCTATCTTTATAGTAGCAACGGGAACAAATTCCTCAATTTCAAAGGCTGAAAGTTTTCCAATCAATGTATCTGTAGCGTCCTAAAATTGTGACACTTGCAATTTCGACTGCATTTGGGTCCTCACGATGGCGATGCAACATGGAACCTGAATGGAGACCCCGAAACTTGTTCATGACATCAAAAACTGCATTTCTCAGCACCCTGGCCTGATCCTCCTTGCACCCTGCTGTCCCTGGAGGTGGGACCATGGCGCCCAGCGCCCTGGTCCCTGGCCCTATTTTTGGGCCCGGTCTCTTTTGGGGATTCGGGTCTTTAAGTTTGCAAATTGGAAAATAGCATTTCCTGGTCGGCCTAAGGTCGGGAAAATCAGTCTTTTAACCCTAATTGACAAGTATATAAACTACATTTCCTCTCCCATTTTGGTAAGATGGAAAAGGCAGAAACGATATTCAAACATTCAAGCATTCAAGCATTCAAGCATTCAAGCATTCCTTCAAGCAATTGATCATTCTAAGTCTCCATTCAAGGCTAAGTGTTGCATTCAAGACAAGGATTCAACCATTGAAGAGGAGATCACATACTACAACATACAACATACAACATACAACATACAACAACATCTATACCTTCGCATATAAGGATACAAACATCCTTACAACAAGGTATTAGTACTTGTTTTACATTACATTTACAACATTTCTCATTTCTTGGTTAATTCCAAAACCGGGGTTTGACCTAAAGGCAAACCCCTCATCCCTAACCCCCCAATCGTCCTCTCTTTTCTGTGTGTAGGTTGTAGGTACGTGGCTGTAATTGAAGATTTGGAATCCTTGTGCAGAGACGAACAGATCCCCCTTCGTTTCGCGGATTTTTCAGAGGACCGTGTGCACGCCGGGCGCCATCGTCCCGTCAACTTTCACTCAAATTTTCAGGACAGCACCGTCTTGACATTTTACTGCTAATTCCAGGTCCGCAGCTTCATCCTATATTCCTATCTCTGTTTATAAGTGACTCTTTCTCACTTTTCATGCATTCCTAGTTCAATCATTCCATCTACATTTCTTTACAAAAGAGGGTATCCTTGCTATCACAACCCTTGAAACTCATTTAGAATCCAATCTTGCATTGCGTGGGATTGGATCTTGTGGGTCTCAACCCCTCTTTTGAATGTAAAGTCTCCCCTAAGTGAAAACCATCAACCCTAGAGACTCTCCCTTCTCTCTCCTCGGAGTTGGGGAGGGGAGAATGACTAGGGTTCGATTTTTCCGCTTTACATTTTGGTGAACCCGACGTGAACATCCTCATTCTGATTATTCATGGTTAGATCTGAAAATTTTGTTTCCTTAATTACATTTCCATGTTTGATCTTTTGCAAATTTTAGAGGTTGATTGCATAAAAAACCCTAAAATTTTCTTTTTAGTAATTAAACTTGTGGAATGTTTAATTGTTAATGCTTGTTTCAGATCTACCCTTCTATTGCAAATTGTCAATTCATATTTGTGCTTTAATTTTGAAAATTAAGTGGTTAAGTGTCAAAACCCTAATTTTTAAGACCTTCTTGATTCAACCTTTGACTGATAATTTCACTAATCAAAACACCTCCAAATCGGCTGTAACTTTGGATTCCGCAATAAAATCACAATATCTTTCATCCCTGAAAATTTGGAAAAAAGTTGCGAGGACCGTGTGCACCCTGAGCGCCATCATCCTCGACATTTTTTCCGAAATTTTGGGAGCTAGATCTTACTGTATTTTTCTGCTAAAATCCAGAATTTTGGCTGATTTTATCAATTTTAACACCTTCAAAATTAAAGTCAAAGTTGGTCTAGCGATTGCTTGGATTGAGGCTTCTAATCATTCAAAAATTGTTGAAACTGAAATTCATATCAAAATTGTGTTTCTTGCTGTCCTAAATCTGAAAAGTGTGTTGGTATTCATCCGAAATTTCAGTGCTTTATTCAAATTTTTGCAATTTGTGACTTTTGAAATTAAGTGTTTAATTGCAACAACCTTGATTTCCAATTTCAAATTCGAATTTTGCATGAAATCGAGTCAACTTTTAAATTTCAAAACTTGCATTGCTTTTAGTATTCCCTCTAAAATCAGAAAATTCAAAATTTCAGTTTCCCTCTCTTTTTCAAAATTCAAATTTTACATTTTTCAACAATCTTGGTAGGGTTCAATTTTGAGATTGCAACTTTAATTTGGCCTATCTACAGATCGTAAAATCACTCGATTTTTTCAGATTAGCTTTAAAATCATCATAAATTTCATCCCTGAAAATTTCAAAAAAAGTTGCGAGGACCGTGTGCACTCCGAGCGCCACGGTCCCGGACATTTTTTCCGAAATTTCGGGAGATTGTCCTGATTGCATTTTACAGCTTAAATCTAGGAGATTGGCTGATTTTATTTAAATTTGCTACCTCTAAAATTCAAAATCTTCTCTCTCTCTCTTTAGTGCATGAGTTTTACGACAATAAGCCCTACTTACACTATTCCCGTTAGACGAAGCCTTAGAATTAAGTCCTTCCAAGGTTTAATTACCGAGGAGATGGAACCTAATTTGAATGGCCTTTTTAACGAGGACATGGGTAATTCCTCTAATCCTCTTAATGATGAAGAAGCTCTCCATGAGGTTTCTGTAGAACAACTTTCAAAATTGGATAACCAATTTGATGATTTTCGACAATGGATGTCTCAAGAATACCCTGATGGCGAAGCTCTTTCATTAATTGAGGGTTTAAAACGTATGGTTCAAAGTGATAAGAATGGAATTGATATTTTGCGTGGTATTGCACACATTGTGGATTCGAATGTGATGCCTATGAAGAGTTGTGCCGAAACTTTGGGTTATACACAACCTCCTACTCAAGTTAATCATTCTATTCCTTTGACAACTCCTATTGCTAGTATACCTACTTTTACATCAAAAATAATGACTACTTCAACACAAGACATTCCTCCTATGATCACTAGTCATGGGGGCAATCCTTCTTCTTCAATCAACCCTCTTCCTTCATTCAATCCAACTTCTTCATTCATTCCTTCAATGAGTGTTCCTATTATATCTCCACAAATGAACATGATGCAAGGGGGCAATTCATTTAATCATTCCATTCCTCCTTGTAGTGTTCCTCCTTTACAATCATCTCCTATGACTAACTATCATAGTGTCCCACCACCTTACTCTCTACCTTCTTTCAATAACATAACACCTCCATCACAATCTAACACGTCTAATATGAACTCTTCGACTGAAGCGACCATTAACAATCTTGCGCAAATTGTCTCTTCTTTACAGCAACAAATTGCCTCTATGAATCAATCTAAGTTTAGTGTGCCCACATTTGATGTCGCGAGCCCACTTTCTCTTGACATTGTTCGAGCTATCCCCCCTAAACATGTTGAAATTCCACATTTGGAGCTTTATAATGGTAAGGGTGATCCTCTAACACATGTTAAGACCTTTCAAACAATATGTACCGATTTTGCTTATGACCAAAGGTTGCTTGCAAAACTGTTTACTAGAACATTAAGAGATAAAGCCCTGCAATGGTATTGCTCGTTGCCTTCTTATTCTATTACTTCTTTCGAACAACTTGCAAATGCTTTCATTCAACAATTTCAAAACAATATAAATCCTAAAGTTACTTTGATTGATTTAATGCATTGTAAACAAGGTGTTAAAGAAAAAGTGACCGATTTCATTGGTAGATATAAGCATTTGTATGCTCAAATTTCCTTTCCAGTACCTGACAATGATATTCAAAGAATCTTTATTTCTAATTTACAAAAAGATACTAGAGAAAAACCCCTGTTTTCTGAGTTTACTTCTTTCCAACAGTTGTGCGCAACTCTTCACAATTATCAACTGACTGTGAGTCAAATGGAACAATCAAATCCTATGGCTCCGAGTGATAAGGGTGATAGTAGTCAACAACCATTTGGGAAGTTTAAACCGAACAGAGAGTCAATTAAATTCAATGAAAACATCATCAACAACAATGTGAATGCAGCATCAGGTGTGCCTCCTATTTCTAAGTTTTTCACGAAAGAAAGAAAGTTCACTCCTTTGAATGAATCATTGCATAGTATTATGAATAAGTTGTTGGAACAAAATGTGCTTACTCTTCCTGCTATAAGGCAAATAGATCCTGCAAAGATTAATTCACCCTATTTTGATAACAAATCTTTTTGTCAATTTCATTGTCATCCTGGGCATGATACTGAAAAATGTTTTGCTTTGAAGGGTAAAATTCAAGATTTGATTGATAATAATACTATCTCTGTTTCTGGTGTGAATGATAAAGGCAATACATCTGTAGCTCCTCCTAACCAAAATCTTCAGATTTTTACTGATCCATTGCCTTCTCATACCTCTAATGCGATTGATACTACTGATTCCTCTGTCTCACCTGATGATCTCGTGTCTATGACTCCGAATGTGATTAACTTTGTAGAGCAACAAAAAATCCCTAAAGAACCTTCCATCACATTTGATTCCAGTGAAACTATCAGGGCACCTGATGGTCCTTTATATATAGTTGCAAAAGTCAAGAATACACCTTGCCGTGGAGTGCTTATTGATCCTTCTTGCATGGTTAATGTCATTACTGAAGAGTTTCTTTTTACTTTGCAATTGAATCAAGTAATCTATGATGAAACAAATGTGGTTGTGAAATTATTTGATGCATTTTCTTCTCATGCAATTGGTTCTATTACATTACCTATTGAGGTCCATAACAAATCCCTTGATGTGGACTTTGCTATTATTCCATCATCTGAACAATTTCGTGTGAAGCTAGGATATCCTTGGCTATCTTCCATGAAAGCTATTGCTTCTCCTATTCACAAGTGTTTGAAATTTCCCTATAATGGTGAAGTTGTTACTGTCAATCATAGTCTCTTTAAACCTACTAAAAGAACTTCTAGTGTTCCTATTGATTACTTTTGGCCTAAACAATTTCAGTCTCTTCCTCCGCGAAGTGATCATCTTTTCAAATCTTATCAAAAGTGGAAGAAAGATATGATCCTTTCTCTAAGTGAACCTAGAACACCCAAACTTGACATTCCTGTCGTTCTTGAGAAGTTCGTTCTTCCTTTGAAAGATACAACTAATGTTTTTTCTCAAGAAGATTCCCAACCCATCCCTATGGATGTGACTATGCCTATGATTAATAAACTTCCTAAAAGTAGACCTATACCTCCTCGTCATGATGGACTTGGTCTCCTTCCTAAACCAAATATTCCTCCCTTATATGGAGCAGTTCCTCCTCCTTCCTCTTATGGAGAGAAGAGACCTTCCTCTTCTCCTATTATTCAACCTAAGAGACCACAACCTAAACACCCAAGTGGTAAGGATGAGAACATTCCTCCTCCTCACTCTCCTAATCTTTCTACTAAGACTAGATGAAATCGTTCTGCACGTGAACGCCGACGAAAGTGTCATCTTAGAGCTCAGGCAGCTGCTTCTCAAACTTTGCAATCCCCAAAAACACCTTCAGCTAGTATTATTCCATTTTCTCCTCAGCCGAAAATTGAGCCAAAATCTCCTAAACATAAGATGCATGATGGTCTTGATCCTGTGCGAGTTAAAGATCCTATTTTTATAAATCTTGATGATGATATAGATGAAAATGTTATTCATGATGCAAATGTTACTACTGTTCATTCTGATAGTGAATATGAATATGTTAATGTTGATAACCATTTATCTAACGCATTTTCTAAAGCACTTATCCTAGCTCCTAGACAAGAACAACGTGGCTTGGGGTATGAACATAGACCTTGTTTGGATCTTGTGATAGCTCCATCTGCTGTGTTGAATGTTCCTCCTCTAGCGTGTTTCCTACCTTCTCGAAATACTGATCAGCAAGATTGGGGGGTAGATGACGTGCTAGACTAGTTTCATTAGCATAGCAGATTCTCTCCTCCTCTCTTTCGTTACTTCTTCTATGTGTTATTCTCATTCTTCTATTTGTTGTCCTTAGTGTTGTCTACTTGAGGACGATGCAAAGCATTGAGATCTCTTGGTCTCTCTCATGTTGACTCAAAAGACACATGTGTTCCCTTCTTCTAGGTGACCTTCCTTGATTGGGGAATGAAGAACAATTATGCATACATACATATGACATACATGAATTATCATACAGCATACTGACCCCGAGGAAAGCGAAGTCACCTTATGCTTTGTGTTTTGTGTCTATTATCCTTGGGCTTATCTCACACTTGGGGGCTAAATCCTTGCGATAACGTGCTCCTTTCCTTTCTCATTTCTTATATGTATCACTACCTTAAAGCAATCACCCCCGGTGAGGCGTGTGCGATCGCTTTAACGTAGGGGGGCATACATCTCGTTCATATCTTTTCAAGATACTTGAAAATTTCTTGACAAATTTAGCTTTGCCTTGAAAATTTTTGATATCTTTCTTGCATGACTCATAGTGAGGGAACCTTACTACTGACAGTCATGGTTCTCCCTCGTGATCTTCCCTTTTACTTTGTCAATTGAAGTCGTAAGATCCTTAGTCCACTGGGGGCTTGGTGTATCTTGCCTCTTTGACGTGGTGAAAGTTTTTCAATGTTGTTTCCTTGTACTTTACCGGAAGTATTGGTGTACATTTATACTCCCGCTAAAGTGGGGGCTAAATGTAGCATCCTAAAATTGCGACACTTGCAATTTCGATTGTATTTGGGTCTTCACGATGGCGATGCAACACGGAACCTGAATGGAGACCCCGAAACTTGTTCATGACATCAAAAACTGCATTTCTCAGCACCCTGGCCTGATCCTCCTTGCACCCTACTGTCCCTAGAGGTGGGACCATGGCGCCCAGCGCCCTGGTCCCTGGCCCTATTTTTGGGCCCGGTCTCTTTCGGGGCTTCGGGTCTTTAAGTTTGCAAATTGGAAAATAGCATTTCCTGGTCGGCCTAAGGTCGGGAGAATCAGTCTTTTAACCCTAATTGACAAGTATATAAACTACATTTCCTCTCCCATTTTGGTAAGATGGAAAAGGCAGAAACGATATTCAAACATTCAAGCATTCAAGCATTCAAGCATTCAAGCATTCAAGCATTCCTTCAAGCAATTGATCATTCTAAGTCTCCATTCAAGGCTAAGTGTTGCATTCAAGACAAGGATTCAACCATTGAAGAGGAGATCACAACATACAACATACAACATACAACAACATCTATACCTTCACATATAAGGATACAAACATCCTTACAACAAGGTATTAGTACTTGTTTTACATTACATTTACAGCATTTCTCATTTCTTGGTTAATTCCAAAACCGGGGTTTGACCTAAAGGCAAACCCCTCATCCCTAACCCCCCAATCGTCCTCTCTTTTCTATGTGTAGGTTGCAGGTACGCGGCTGTAATTGAAGATCTGGAATCCTTGTGCAGAGACGAACAGATCCCCCTTCGTTTCGAGGATTTTTCGGAGGACCGTGTGCACGCCAGGCGCCATCGTCCCATCAACTTTCGCTCAAATTTGCAGGACAGCACCGTCTTGACATTTTACTGCTAATTCCAGGTCCGCAGCTTCATCCTATATTCCTATCTCTGTTTATAAGTGAATCTTTCTCACTTTTCATGCATTCCTAGTTCAATCATTCCATCTACATTTCTTTACAAAAGAGGGTATCCTTGCTATCACAACCCTTGAAACTCATTTAGAATCCAATCTTGCATTGCGTGGGATTGGATCTTGTGGGTCTCAACCCCTCTTTTGAATGTAAATTCTCCCCTAAGTGAAAACCATCAGCCCTAGAGACTCTCCCTTCTCTCTCCTCGGAGTTGGGGAGGGGAGAACGACTAGGGTTCGATTTTTCCACTTTACAGTATCTCTAATTATTGATGTATTAGGCATTGTTCTTAACTCATTTATAACAGTGACCTTCATTTTATATGCCAGTGGCAATCCTCTTAAAACTTTTGAAACAATTTCATCTTCACTTAATGTTCCTCCACAACATTTAATACCCAAAACAATTTCAATTACTCTTTCCATAAAAGCAGAAATCCTTTCATCTTCTTCCATTTTCAGATTTTCATACTTGACCCGGAAGCTTTCAAGCTTTGCAATTTTGACTGTGGAATCTCCTTCATTCGGTGTTTCCAAATGATCCCAAATAGCTTTAGCAGTTGATCTATCTGATAATCCCATGATTTGCTGATTTGTTAATGCGCTCAAAAGTGTTTCTCTTGCTTTGCAATCATTTTCTTCATCTTTAGTCAAGTTAGGTGGATTAGGCTGGCTTTGAGTAGGAGCAGTATAGCCATTCTTTGTAACATCCTAGATGTCATTTCCCATGCAATTTAAATATGTCTCCATTCTGATCTTCCATATGCCATAGTTGGCTCCATCAAGTTTAGGATTGTCCTTTCTAAAATAGTTAGTAGACATTGGATCTCCTCAAGCTGTTAAACTTCTGCAAAAGAGGACTAGGCTCTGATACCAATTGTTAGGTCCCGAAGACAACTGAGGGGGGGGGGGGGGGGGGGGGGCGAGTGAATCAGTTGTCAAATAAATTTTAAAAAAAACAACTTAACCAACTTACTGCTTAATACCGGTGAACCTGTCTTTTATACCCGTGGACACTTTTATTAGATAATTGCAATACCGGTAAAGATTAATGCATGAAACAAAAAGATAAAGTCATCCACAACACTTAACACCAATATTTGTACATGAAAACCTTGTAAGGGGAAAAACCACAGTGGGAAACCTTACCCACAATCAGATGATACTACTGCAGATAGTAACTGTATACAAATGGGGTCTGCACATGTAGAAAGGCCAAGCGCCTAGAGCTCACTGCTCAAACACAAAATAGGAGTCACACTGACTACAATTGGATGGTTAAATCCAATAAGGATGTACTGCTCAAAATAGCATCTTCATATGCTGGATTTAGTACCGGTGCAGTTCTGATATGCTTTAAAAAAAACCTTTCTTCACCTTCAATGATGTCTGCATGTATAGCTCTGCTTAATCTCGCATATACCTTCACACAATTCTTCTTCACGTTCCACACTGATCTTACAAATAAGATCTTACATTTATAACATAACCTAGGACCAATTTTAGTAGGTCAACTCTAAGAGATATTACAATAAAATCAATTTACGAATAAATTAATGCCTGATGCAATAACCGATTCAACATGTTGGCTTAATGTATTTACAACAATAATAAGTCATCTCCATAGCGTACCATGCTTATCTGGAAAAGATAATCCTGTCGGTGTATAACCTGGACCTATTTCTCGGTAACAACAAATATGCAAGTATGAATATACCAATAATCAAATCTCCGAGACAAGGTGTCCAAACGATGTCTTTGTCATAACCAAGTGTTTTCCATGCCATTCCAAGTGCCGGTGATCATTATATCCTGTTGGTGTACCAGATATCGGTGATTGTGCATAAGTCATTTGCTTGTCGGTGAATGTTGCTGATTCTCCAAAGTGCCAAAGTTGATAAGGTTTAATTGGTGTTGACATCAATGACAAAACCATACCAAAATACCAACACTTTGTATATATACACAAGTATACAAAACTATCAATCTATGTCTAGACGTGTATAATCATTATAAGTTAATTAAACTATTCACTCAATCATATTTGCATTCAATTACCTTTCCCTTGTCTCCAACTGCACTACCAAATCCTAAATCACATAGCCCCACACTCGTGCTGCTTGTGCCAAACAAGAGTAAAATAAGATATACATGCAAGTTACTACATAATCTAATTAATACCAATATAAATGATGAGCATGTATGTACAATAAAATACAAACGACTAGGTGCAATAATATATGTACCGTAAAGCTATTAAGGCTAAATGAAATGGCCGTCAAGGTGCCCTCCTGGATCCGTGTCAACTCCTCCTCCTCGGTCATCAACTGTTAAATAGACCATGTAAATAAAAATTAGTACTTAATATTATCTAGATTATAAATATTCATTTAAAATATAAAATGAACTATGAAAATACAAATCTTACCACTACATCATCAATGTATAATGAAGGTTCCTCCTTGCCTCTAGCATGCGAGGAGTCTCCAGGGTATCCTCCAGTCTATGTCATAACATCTAGTGCATCGTGCATCTCATGCACCTCATAATCTGCACTTTGCACAAGAGGATCAACAGGTTGTCCAACTGGACCCAAGCATACGTGCCCACACATGACACAACTATGGGGCACAAAAATGTGTGGAGTCAAGGAGGACTTGTCAGCGCCATCGGATGCACTGCTACCATCAAAAGTAGGCTAAGCTACTGACCCTGCCTGAGAAACCAAAAGGCTACTCAAAGAGTGAATAACTGATATGGTCCGTGATGTCACCTCACAGATGATATCTGGATGCTGCATTGAAGGTGTGGGATCAACAAGGGGGGACATATGGGCCCTAGACTACTCTAACTGCCCTGGGTCTATTTTGGGGCATACCTAAACCCACACCTTGAAAAGGTTGGATGTCAAAGTAGTTCACATGTTTTCCTAAAACAAACTCAGCATACAATTTTTTTATGAAGTAGAAGGGGACATCAAGATTGTTGTTGGGTGGTTTGCTAAAAACCATCCACCAATGATCCCAAAAAAATTTCACAATACCATCATTTGTGCACCATTTAATAGAAAGTTTTATTTTTTTGAGGTTTACAGGTTGACCAGTGCGGGGGTTCACAAACAATGCGATGATGGCGGCTTTGGATATCTTGAGATCCATGATCTCCTTATAGGACAAGCCATCCGCATATTTTTCCCTCATAGAATCTCGCCACAAAAGATCGACATTGTGCTCCTCAGTGGCGGTTTATATACTCTTTTTGATCGACGTGAGGGGATCAAATATTAGGTTCAGGCGAGGGATCCTACTATAGACATTTGCAATCCCCCTCAATTGGTTCAAATTTTGTGCAATTAAATCCTGAATTGAGGGGGGGTTTGGCAAAGGAGGGTTTTGTGCAGGAGGGTTTGGTTGTTGCGGTTGTGGTTGATCAATGTTTTCACTGTTATCCCCCATTTTTAACTTAATTGAATGTAAACAATTGAATTTAGTTAACAAATTTGAACAATTTTGTATTTGATTTACAAAAACTATTTTTCATGAAAAAACCCATATTTTCAATGAAAAAACAAATAAACATTAAAAAAAATACAAAAAATTGAATGAAAAATGATGAAAAACAATAAAAATCCTACCTTTTAATGTATTTTTTAGCAAATTTGGGTCAAACAACCAGATATTGGGTCCAACCGAATATCGGATTCTAAAAAATTGCGTAGCTCGTGGGTTAAAAATAACTCACGGGCTGTCACAGTCCATTTATATTGTCTTAGAAAATCAGATATCCGATTTTTATACTTAAATTATTTAAAATAACATTATATTATATAATATAATAATACTTATATAATACGTATTATATAATATATAATATAATATAATATTATATATTATATAATATTATATTATATATTATATAATATAATATTATATATTATATAATATTATATTATATATTATATAATATGTGTTATATAATATATAATGTAATCTAATAATATATTATATATTACATTTTATATAATATATAATGTAATATAATAATATATTATATATTACATTTTATATAATATATATATATATATTTTTTTTTATTACGGTAAAAGCAGGTTTTGAAGGGACCCCGAAACCCTTTGCAAAAGATCCTTAAAAAATTAGAGCATTAAGAAGCAAGAAGAAACAAACGGCTAAAAAAACATAGAAACGAGCAATATCTAGCAAAAAAGCCCCACAGAACCAACAACATCTAGCCAAAACAGACAGAAGACAGCAAACAAACTATATTATATAATATGTAATTATATTATAAATTATTATATATTATATAATATGTAATTATATTATATGTTATATTATTATATTATATATTATATATAATATATTATGTAAATTTTTTTTTCAATAAAAATGGACAAGCCACTAAACTTTTTTTATTATTATTATTTATTATAATTTTTACAATGGGTTCAAAGGGCATATCGACAGGAAAGAACCCGCAAGAAAACCTTCGGTTGTCACCCAAAATAAACCAATCTATTCTACCCTTACAAGATACAAATTACATAGCCAATTGTTCATATAAACTGCCCAAACCCAGTCCTTTGAATATACAATGATGTCCCATAGGACTTTTCAGGATACATAGAACATCATGATAATTTCCATCAAAACATAAGCTCAACTGGCTACAAAATGAAGAGCAGGATGCCAACAAAAAACTCCTTGTGAAAATAATGCCAAGACACCAAGAAACCCACAATCTTTAACCAATACTTCTGCCTGGCTCGATAAAAAGGAATGCAGAAACAAAATTGCCCATACATATCTGAATGCATACCCCATAGCCGATACTGAAGGAAACCAAACAGACTCCCTCGTCCTACAAAAGAGAATATCAAAAACCCATCCACTATAACATTATACCAAATGCGAAGAGCTCGAGCTCTCCTCCAGAGGAATGCCTGTACCAACATAAGGAACAATAACCTGTAGTGGAGCTGCAGGAAGAGGAGGGGCAGACGTAACAAAACATAAATTAACCAAAACATGTAATGCCTTTAGCACAACAAGAGCCCTATTCACAATCTAAGAAGGGACAAACACACTCAACCTTTCCAAGGCCTTCAAAGCATCATCAATCTTATCACAAATTAAACCCATTCTAATTTCAAAGAGCAACTCCCCACACCACCCATTATCCAATAAATATTGACCAGAAAGAAAACCACCATAAGGGAAAGACCCCATATCAAACATGTAATTGTCCAAAGCTGACTCAATAATATCAAAATTATGAAATGCAGGAGCTAAGAATTTTGCTGCCAGAAGGCGGACCAATAATTTATCCAATAACATATCAAAACATATAGTGAGAAATCTAGACACAACTTCGGAGAAAGAGATATATGCATGAGAACACAGCCAACGATTCCCCACCACTCTACGAATTTCAGACTCCAATTCCACAGAATGCAAAACAAAAACTCTAGCAAGTTTTTCAAAACAATACCCATAATCATGCACTACCTCTACCAATGGAGACACAAAACGAATGCGATACCCAGATAATGGAGAAGACATGAATAATAATTACCTATTTTGCAGACCTGAACCTCAATAAGACCTCGCCGATGCAGATGAAAAAACAAAGAACAAAGAAAAACTACAATCAAGAAAACATAGAATGGCGGCTGATAAAAACCAAATATTGCCAATATCCAACACAATAATGCCAACAACATATCCACTATTGATTAAAAGTACATAAAAAATAACCCAACATCGTAGCAATCAAAAAATTATCTCAAATACATACCAAGGATCCTAACCTTATCGAAAAATGATCTCCCCCATCACTTACCTCAAACCAAAGCAATAA
Source organism: Cryptomeria japonica (assembly GCF_030272615.1). Taxonomy (NCBI): domain Eukaryota; kingdom Viridiplantae; phylum Streptophyta; class Pinopsida; order Cupressales; family Cupressaceae; genus Cryptomeria; species Cryptomeria japonica. The sequence continues at coordinate 15,925 of NW_026730192.1, forward strand.
TACCAAGTGTGCGAGACAGGAATGACAGGACAATCCCCAATTACTACAACACCAAGCCGCCACCCCTAATCATTGCCAATACCCATGCATACCGCCCACGACAGGTGCAAACCGTACAACATAAAATATGGACATAGAAATCATTTAAAATGCACATTGAACACCTCCACATAGGTCGGTGAACATGACCACCTACAAGGAAAGGGGAAGCGGGATTAAAACTATAAAAATCAGAAATCCAAGACCCCCAATGGAATTTCCTCAAGGCATACCTCCCACAGATTAGCATTACTATCAATGGCTAGATTAGCCAAGAAATCCGCAACTTTATTCACCTCCCTATAACAATGAGAAATAAAAAAGGAATCAAAAAATTCAAGTTTCTATAAAATGAGATCAAGAATATACTGTAATTGCCAACAATTTGATTTCTTGTTCATGACATATTGGATTATAACCATGGAATCTCCTTCTATTACTCAATCTTTAATTGCCAAAGATATTGCCAAATCCAAACCAAAAGATAAAGCATGAAACTCTGCAAAATTATTAGTCTTAAAACCAATTGCATGACACCAAGCCTGAATAAATCTTGAGTTATGATAAAAAAATCACCATACCTACCCCAGCTCGACCAGGATTCCCATGAGAGGCACCATCAAAATTCAATTTAAAATGACCTTGCAAAGGAGGTTTCCAACAGGTTGAATTTCTCTTACATGCAGCATAGTGTTTACTCAAAATTGAACCATGCGCAGGTAAGACCAACAACATCTTCCAAACCCTAGTTACCCTACTATCCCAATGCGAAAAAGAGGTAAGATTTTCCAGATTCTTGTAAATATAAGACAATACAACTTTAGAAATAGAAGATTCAATTCTCAATAAAACATCCTTTACAGGAGAGCTTATTTTTTTGAAAATCCTATTATTTCGTTCTAACCAAATATTCCAAATTACAATAGAAGGAGAAATAACCCAAAGACATGAATAAAAATATGAAGCAAATAGAAGGGGCCAAGATCTTAAATGGGAGATAAGATCCTTACTAATAACAAAGGATAGATTTAACTTTTCAAACAACCAATGCCAACACTCATAAGCAAAGTCACAATGAAGAAACAAGTGTGAGGAAGATTCTAAATTTTTGTTACAAAGGACACAAGAGAATACTGCCGTAATACCAAGTCTATCCAATCTCATACCTGTAAGAACCCTATCCTGAGCAGCCAACCAAGCAAAAGCCCCAGCTTTTGGGAGACAAGCCACATGCCATAATAACTTGTATGGCCAAGAAGATAGATTTTTAGCAACCATAAGAGAATGATACCCCTCTCTAACCGAATATTTACCAGAGATATTCCTTGTCCAAATAAGCTCATCCTCAAAATCGGAAAGGATTACCACTCTCTCTCCCAACAACTGCTCATATTCTGACTTCACAATTTGATCAACATCTAAAAATTCAATAGACTTCCATCTAGCTATCTTAAGATGCCCACTAGACACAATCTCAAAATAATCTGCCACAAATACACCCCATAGGGAAGAAATAATAGTAATTAGAGGAGACCAATCCTTGAGGTTCACCAAAGGAGTGTGTCCATTCCATACTTCATCCCAAAATCTAGCTTTCGTACCATTATGGACAACCCATGAAAGATGAGGCAAAATAACAGGATCTACACTTACATAGGAAATTCCAAACAGCAGAACCCGAAGGCAAACTCAAAACTTTAAAGATATATTCTCTTGGCCCATTAATTAAGTATTTAGCAAACATATGCTGCGCTCACAAGGAACTAGGTTTGTCATATAATTTCCGAACCAACTTAGCACCTAAAGCTAAATTCTGATTTTCCAAGCTCCTAATACCTTAACCCCCCAATTCCTTAGGCAAACGAACCTTATCCCAAGCTACTAATGGGAGTTTTTTCTTTCCATCTTTATTATTATTCCAAAGGAAAGCTCTAAGAGTGTCCTACAAATTAACAATATCCTTTTTTGGAGCCTTCAAATATATTATATAATATAATATTATATTTTATAATCTAATATTATATTATATATTATGTATTATATAATATATAATATAATTTTTTTTCCAATAAAAGTGGACACGCCACTAAATTATTTTTATTAATATATTCAATTTTTGTTTACCAGAAGGAAAGAACCCACAAGAAAACCTCCGGTTGCGGCTCAAAAAGGTAAAAATTAAAATAACCTAAATATCTCATTTACAAGATCAGTCTAAAAACCGACCACCCATTGCATAGCTTTAGAGATGTACATATCATGTGTCCAGATGCCATCAAAAAATTGGAGATTACCACACACCCCCATAAGGCCAAGATACCATTGAATTTGAAATTGCAGAAGCAACCTCATAGCGAATAACCAGGCCGCATCAAAACCTCTCAAGATCGCAAAAAAATTCGAACAATTCCTGAGATATAATCCTGCATCAAAAAGAGATGTGAACCAAAAAGATACCTGCATAATGTAATCAAGTCAAAAACCAAGAGCTTGAGCTCTCATCAGGAGGTTCCCTATCCTCTCTCAAAGGAGGGACAATCTGCAAGGAGAATTCCAACCTTGGAGGTGCTGAAACCAAAAAATCAAGAGAGAGTATTGAATGTAACGCCATAAGCAAAACCAAATCCTTATCCACAAACTAAGGTGAAACCCAATCTAGTAAGTTTTCAAATGATTTCAAAGTATCCCCCAATCTATCACAGATTAAACCCGTTCTCATTTCAAACAATAATTCCCCACACCGCCCATTGTCCAAAAGATCAGAACGAGGAAGAAAGCCCCCATAATAAAAAGACCCCAGCTCAAAATGATAGCTATCTAGTGCAGACCTAACAAGCTCCCAAGTGCATACCAAGGGAAGTATGAACATAGAAACCAAGAGTTGGAGAAAACCCTCATCATACAAAATATCATAACAAACAGTAAGAAATCGAGACAAAATCTCAAAGCCAGAAAAATTAGAACCAGACTCCAACCAGAGACTCCCCACCAACCTACGTACCTCATAATCCACCTAAGGAGAAAACAAATGAAAAAATTTACCAAGCATCTCAGAACTACTTCTCGTATCCTCATTTGAGACCGCAACTTGACATTCAACAATAATCCTGTATCGTGAAAGAGCAGAAACATTAGACATATGCATACCCAAGAAAGAACCAAAAAAAGCCTTATGCAAAATACATAAATGTTGTCGTCTTTTAAAGACATCTGCAAACAAAAACATGAGCAAGAAGTGCCAACACAATTCATGATTACAAATGAAGGCAATCAACAATTTTAAAGCTCATAAAGAGATATCTTCATAATTGAAAACAATAATAGCATAATACTTCTCACGGTACTGGTGACAGAAGAACATTACATGAAACACCCCATCAGATGCAATTAAGAAATGCTTACCCAATCATGATCAAAACACAAGTACCATGATAGATTACTTTGAATAGGAAATCCTTTCGTGCAACACAAAAAAATCAAAGCACAGATAACACTCGTGCAAATGCAGACTGAAAAGACCTTGCCCAGTACTATACGATGACAAGCCGCCACCCTAAAACCATAGAGGGTAACCACCCTTGCTGCCTATGCCAGATCGTAACCATACTTCATAAATGAAAATATTTTCTCATCTATCAAGCATACTTGCCACCTGAGCATTTTCAACAAACATGACTGCCTCCAAAGGAAAAAAGGCAGGAAATAAATTCAAAATTACCATATAAAAATAGGACCCCCAAATCTTAGTGCAAATATTCCAAAACCGAAGTAGGGATCTCTACCACACTTACATCACACAAATTAGCATTACTGTCAATAGCTAGATTAGCCAAGAAATCCGTAGTTCTATTTACTTCTCTAAAACAATGAGAAATCAAGAAGAAATTAAAAAACTCTAATTGTAAAATGTGATCCAGAACATATTGCAATTGTCAACAATTGGACCTTTTCTTCAAAACACTTTGGATGATCACCATCGAATCCCCTTCAATTACAAGATCCTTGATTCCCAAGGATATAGCCATATCCAAGCCTAAAGACATGGCATTAAACTCTGCAAAATTATTAGTCTTATGACCAATGGTATGACACCGAGCTTGAATAAAGTGTAATTGATGATCAAAAATCACCATACCTACCCCAACCAAACCAGGATTCCCACGAGAAGCTCCATCAAAATTCAATTTAAAATGTCCTTGAGGAGGGGGCTTCCAAATAGTCGAATTTCTCTTGTTTAAAGCATCATTCTTTTTCAAAATTGACCCATGAGAAGGAAGGAAAGATAACATCTTCCAAACCCTAGTCACCCTACCAAAGAGGTGACATTTTCTAGATTCTTGTAAATATGAGACAAGGCAACTTCAAAAATGGAAGATTCAATTTTCAATAAAATCTCTTCAAGAGAAGAACTTGTTTTTTTTTAAATCTTGTTATTTCGTTCTAACCAGATATTCCAGATTAAAATAGATGGAGAGAAAATCCAGAGGCAAGCATAAAAAGATGAGGCAAACAAGAATGGCCAAGATCTAAAATGAGAAATAAGATCTTTCCCTATGACAAAAGCC
>NW_026730193.1:0-20398 GCF_030272615.1 Cryptomeria japonica
TTAAATAAGCATATGATATAGGGGACTGAACCATATCGTTCAAATGGGTATGGATTATGTTAATCTTCTCACTTCTCATTCTTGGTTTGCAGATTGGTCTAGGAGTCTTTGTGTTTCTATTTTTTTCATGTTGCTCTACAAATATTTGTTCTTTCTTATTATGTTCCTAGTTAGATTTCTTCTCTATTTTTTCTTACATGTTGCTTTAGAAATCTTGATCCACTTTTATATTGGTCTATATTTTCCTACTTGAAGGGAGAGGAGCATGGCTCCATAGGGTGTCTAAGAGTCATTGAGTATTCACACGCATGACCTCTAATATGTCCTTCATTAGAGCTTGCACTTGAGGATTCAATAACCCTTTCTATTGTTAAAACCCGATCACCTTAAGTTTCTCAAATGGTCCACCTTGTTTAAAGAATTGTTCTTTGTCAAAATACATCAACGCTTTGTGGTTTCAATAAAACCCTCCACAATGTTTCTTTAGTGAATGATGGTAAATTGAAGGGGTTTGTTTTCTTTGGACTAGTTTGTTTTAACACTATCGTGTTGTGAAGGGTAACTCGAGGCAACTGAAATATGGAATAGCTTGAATCACTGTGGAGGTTACTTGTTTAAGCGATAGACCCTCATGGAAACGTATGCTTATACCTTATCTTTTCCCTAACTAGAATTCCGTAAGAATGAAGAGCGTGGAATATAAAGTAAAAACTACTGAACAGAGGCCAGACGAAAGGGAATGTTGCAGAGGTTAACCACAAGCAAAGACAGAGCTTTGTAAGAGTGAGAAGACAATATTATATCAATGAAAAAGGGGAAGAATATGAAAGAAACATGACAACCACAGTCATTAGACATGTGAGGAGTAGGCATTTTGCTTGTCAATCATAGGTTTTATGTGTACCTTGAACGATCCTAGGATGAGGTATTCAATAGAAGTCGTTTGGTATGTTAATGGGAGAATCCACTGTCATCATCGACATAAAGAAGACCTACAATATGATTGTAGACTTTCCTCAACATTAGAACCAGCGACGACAACAACCAATGCCTTTGTCTATGCACAGAGAATAAAAGGGTAAGATGCCTGCACAGTAAGGGGAGTTAGTGGCAGTTCTCAGGGAAAGACATAAAACATTCCAAGGACAGTGGCAGTCTGACTCTGTTAGGACCGTTAATAGAAAGATAGTGTTTGAGAAATCGGTTCATGAGAGTTTGCAAACAAAGAAGAATGGTCGAGATCACTGTTGAGGTTAGTGAAATGCAGGCAAGGCATTCAAATTGAGGCAGTCATGCATGATAAAGTATGACGGCGGGAATAGCATGAAAGGGCCACTTATCATGCAAGAGGCAAAGAATCCATGAATGACATCAAGTATTGGACTGTCAATGTATGCTTAGATGACAAGTAAGAGGGCGGTGGTTAGACAAAATTGGCAGCAGCATGCTAAGCCAAGTGAGTACAATCAAAGAAGTGCAAGAAGAAAAGAAAAGTTGTATGAGGCTAGCAAGTAAATAGCAAGACCTTGACACCTTATCACTGTGAATATGGAACAAAATGGAACAAAATTTTGTTAAACCCTTGCTACAGTTTAAAGAATATTGTCATGAGCAGTCGAATTTTTCATCTTCGCTTGTTTTTCTATGCACAAAATTTATTTATTCATCTTCTATTGCTTTTCTATAAACATTTATCAATACTTCGTGATATGAATCTTTGTATGAAGTAGACTATGAATGTGAATTATAATCTTTTTCTCTCATAGATGGATGCATGTGAAAGGGTTGATTTATCGAGATTCTATTTGAGCAAGTTCTCATTTGTTTATCCAAATAAATGAAGCTCGAACTAGATAAGAATTTTTGGTCTAAATGTCAGAAGTTTTTGTTTTAAGGATCAGCTTTTTAATTATTGTGATAAGTTGTTCGTGTGAGTAGCAACCATTCCACCATTATATGCGATCATGAATTTCCCTAGTGAAGTCCCTATTAGTGAATCTAGATTAGATTGGATTTTAAGTTGATCAAGAAGATATTCTCTTTAATTTGAGTATATATTTGAAAACATAGAAAGCCCCCTCCATTATAAGAAAAATATCAAAGTTTCGAATTGGAAAGAAAAATACAATAGTTTCAGATCACACTCAGGGCTAGCATGGCGATAGTATATGCCATTGGAAGAGCAAACTTAACATTGTCTCTCCACCAGTTAAATCGATCCCATTGGCACCTCCATCGCTGCGTCTAGAATCTGCTCTTCATAGAAAAGTATGTTCTTGCTTAATGCCTCCCTATAGTCATATCTCTGTTCAGAAACCCTGGTGTGCCAATAAATATGAGCATTGAGGGAAAAACAAAGGTCACAACTAAATTATGTCTAGACATGGTGTGGAGGCTCTTAGACAAGCAATCGTAGAAAAACCCACGACTTAGAATTGAGAGTATTCTTGTTCCTATCAGAAGCGGAAAATCCCAAAATTCTTGGCTGATACGTATCCGACAAATGAGTTGAAAATCTAGGAAGCCATCAAGATCGTTGTTGTCTACCAAAGTTCATATTCGTCATTGAAAGAAATCGGTTCAGTATGCTTCGTCATTTAATCACGCTCCTAATCTAAATGGCGAATAAATTTCTTGTAAAAGGTGAGGGTTCGAGGATAGGCAGGCCGGGAGGATTGGCGGTCAGAGGGGCAAGCGGTGCATAATCCTTCCACTGTAAGGAGCGGGAGGTTGTCGTTGCTCTGTGAAACCAGCCTCACGCGGTCTCCTCCGCCTTACGCTGCGAGACAGACCTCCTTCCTTCGATGGAGGGCCTCGCAACAACTCTCTACTTGGAACAGGGCGCTCCACATTATATGCCACGCATCTTTCCTCCTATCCGACAAATGAGTTGAAACTCTAGGAAGCCATCAAGATCGTTGTTGTCTACCAAAGTTCATATTCGTCATTGAAAGAAATCGGTTCAGTATGCTTCGTCATTTAATCACGCTCCTAATCTAAATGGCGAATAAATTTCTTGTAAAAGGTGAGGGTTCGAGGATAGGCAGGCCGGGAGGATTGGCGGTCAGAGGGGCAAGCGGTGCGTAATCCTTCCACTGTAAGGAGCGGGAGGTTGTCGTTGCTCTGTGAAACCAGCCTCACGCGGTCTCCTCCGCCTTACGCTGCGAGACAGACCTCCTTCCTTCGATGGAGGGCCTCGCAACAACTCTCTACTTGGAACAGGGCGCTCCACATTATATGCCACGCATCTTTCCTCCTATCCGACAAATGAGTTGAAACTCTAGGAAGCCATCAAGATCGTTGTTGTCTACCAAAGTTCATATTCGTCATTGAAAGAAATCGGTTCAGTATGCTTCGTCATTTAATCACGCTCCTAATCTAAATGGCGAATAAATTTCTTGTAAAAGGTGAGGGTTCGAGGATAGGCAGGCCGGGAGGATTGGCGGTCAGAGGGGCAAGCGGTGCGTAATCCTTCCACTGTAAGGAGCGGGAGGTTGTCGTTGCTCTGTGAAACCAGCCTCACGCGGTCTCCTCCGCCTTACGCTGCGAGACAGACCTCCTTCCTTCGATGGAGGGCCTCGCAACAACTCTCTACTTGGAACAGGGCGCTCCACATTATATGCCACGCATCTTTCCTCCTACCGGCCTTAACCTGCCTGTTCCTTCACCTTATGCGTCCCCACTTGGGCTACAAGCTCACGCTACCGAGCTCGACAACATACCATTTCGGATTCTCCGTACTTCAATTAATATTTTAAATAATTTCGGCTACGTGTGGGATATATATATCCCGTTTATACCCCCCATACCAGCTTCATTTTCCTGCAAACCTCTGAAGACTGACCTCTCTTCTGTCTTTGCCACCATTGAATTTATTGCACTGCATTCAAATTAAAATGCGTCACGAGTCATGACTGACTGCTGTTTCGGTTTCACTTCGACACAGAAACTAGGCTCAGAATGCTGAACGCCATATCACTTCGACACAAGAAATCTGGACTCTATCATACAATATTTAACCATCGATCACTGAAATGTGTGACTGAAATAGATTCTTGACAAATAATCTTGAATTACTTCGGAAAACACATTACTTGTTATCATATCTATTAATAAAAATTCTCATAACATTATCTCTCCCTCTATATCAATCACGTGTATCCATATGGTGTATGGAATTGCCAAAAACAAAAGAAAAATAATTAAACGCGAATGTAATTTAAGCATGTAAATCATGTAAGACATCCAATCATATAATCATGGAAGCGTACATTCATACAAGGATGTATAACAATGATCTGTATTAGAACACTCTCATGATGTGTACATAGGATCTACATCTTAATTCACACTCTTCATCTATGCTTTTCCTTATCGAGTATATAGCTTGCACAACTTTTGCCACTTCCACAACTCTCTGACACACTTTGGAATGGTATTTATTAGCACTCTATATGCATTCCAATGTTAATTGCATCTTCACATTAGCCTATAACATATTTGCAATATCTTGCAAGTCGACCACAAGTACGTTCCTTAAACCAAATGTATATGAAAGTTTGTCTAGTGTCGCTTGAATTCGATCAGATTGTCCTCAGATCCTCCTACTAGTGATGATATTATCTAGGTGGATCCTCCTTTAGGGAAAAATCCCCTTCATTGGACAACCTTTGTAAGAGTGACCTCTGCATAGCCAATAGATGTTTCTTATGTTGTCTTAACTGTGAAAGCGCTCCTCATCTTATACTTGAATGTTCTTTTGTTTGGGATGTTTGGTCTCACTCTTTTTCTCTTTGGAATATCTCTCAAGGGTCTTCCCTTCCTTGCTGAAATGTGGCCTCAGTGGATCCCTCCCACATCTTGGGGGATTTGGAAAGAGAGAAACAATCATGTCTTCAGAAATACTTCCCTCCCTGTTCAGGTTGTGACCTCTAAAATCTGCAGGCAAATTGTGGGCAATTTTCATTCTGGGGTAGTTGATGTGATTGTTTTCCCCAAGATGATTCTTCCATCTTATGAATTTAGGATGACTCTATCTGGAGACTCAATTTTTATATCTCTGTTCCCTCAACGAATCTTCGCAAGCCTACAATTAATATCTTCTTGAAGCTTCCGCCCTCAGGGTGGGTGAAGGTGAATTTTTGATGGGCCAGCAAAGGGTGATCTAGGTCTGGCTGGTTGTGGAGGAGTGTTGAGGGATGAAAATGGTGGGTTTATTTTGGCGGTGGTGCTCCCTTTGGGAAGCTAGACGAATCGCCTTGCCAAAGTTGTTGCTACCTACCATGGTCTGAGCATGGCATCGCAATTGAATAACAAAAGTGTTTGACTTCAAGGGGATTCTAAGAATATAATTCAATGTCTTAATGGGTCACAAAGCCCATCATGGAATATTCAAAGTTGCATAAGGGATACTGTTAAAATTATTGAGTCCTTCGATAATTGCATCATTTCTCATGCTTCCAGGGAGTCCAATTGTGTGGCTGACTACTTTGCTAATGTGGGGGTCCAAAGTAATGCTAAAGAATATAGACCAAGGAGGATATGTTGCCATCGAATGTCTTGGATTTGATGCCATGTGATAGGCTACATGCTAGTGTGGGGAGTATTGATTATTTGATATGGTGAATTCTCTTAATTATGCCTTTCGTGTCACATTGCCCGACTCCCACACTTTCTGGGTGTTTTTCCTACATGTCAGGAATTGCTTTATTTACTTCCCTTGGACTCTATTTACTATTGTGAGGTGCGGGGATTTTACAATGGGGGGTGACAGAAATCATCTGGAGCCAATAAACTATGAAGGAGTGAAGAAGAATTCTACTATTGGTAGATTCTAAGCAGACTTTGACCAGCCATTACTTGATGTCATTTATGGATTCTTTGCCTCTTGCATGATAAGTGGCCCTTTCATGCTATTCCTATTGTCATACTTTGCCATCCATGTTTGCCTCACTTTGAATGATTTGCTCGCATTTCACTAACCTCAACAGTGATCTCAAATATTCTTCTTTCTTTGCAAACTCTCATGAAATGATTTCTCAAACTCTCATGACTTGATTGCATAGACAAAGGCATTGGTTGTTATCGTCCCTGGTTCTAATGTTGAGGAAAGTCTGCAATATATTGTAGGTCTGCTTTATGTCAATGATGACAGTGGATTCTCCCATTAACATACCAAATAACTTCTTTCGAATACCTCATCCTAGGATCATTCAAGGTACACATAAAACCTATGATTGACAAGCAAAATGCCTACTCCTCGCATGTTTAATGATTGTGATTGTCATGTTGCTTTCATATTAATCCCCCTTTTCCTTGATACAATATTGTCTTCTCACTCTTACAAAGCTCTATCTTTGCTTGTGGTTAACATCTGCAACATTCCCTTTTGTCTGACCTAGTTGTTAAGTAGTTTTTACTTTAATTTCCATGCTCTTCATTCTTAGGGAATTCTAGTTAGGGAAAAGGTAAGGTATAAGCATAAGTTTCCATTAGGGTCTATCAATAAAAATAAGTAACCTCCACAGTCATTCAAGCTATCCCAAATTTCAATAGCCTTGAGTTACCCTTCACAACATGATAGTGTTAAAACAAACTAGACCAAAGAAAATGAACCCTTTCAATTTACCATCATTCACTAAACAAGCATTGTGTAGGGTTTTATTGAAACCACAAAGCATTCATGTATTTTGACAAAGAACAAATTTTGAAACAAGGTGCACCAATTGAGAAACTTAAGATGATGGGGTTTTAACAATAGAAAGGGTTATTGAATCCTCAAGTGCAAGCTCTAATGAAGGACAGATTAGAGATCATGCATGTGAATACCCAATGGCTCTTAAAAACCACATGGAGCCATGCTCCTCTCCCTTCAAGTTTGATAGTGAACATAATGCAAATAACATAACGAGAGAGAAAATGCCATATTATTCATTACAACAGACCCTGCATAGGGTATGCATGTAAAATAACACACCTTAAATGTGGACATCTTTCTCAAAGATAACATTCATCTAATCTTTCGATAAGATTTTAAATGATTGTGCAGGCCATAGTAGAAAAAAACGTTTAGGGAAAAAATCGGCAAACCAAAAGTATAAGATTTTTTGAAAAAATCGGCAAAAAATTGGATTTAAAAAACAAAAACATAAAAAATTGTAGAAAAAGAGACAAACTATTTTTTTAAATAACTTCAGGGCATTTCCAAATGCTGCATAGAGATATAAAGAGAAAATAAAATAGAGTTTAACCCGTGAATTGTAGAAAATATTTTTTTTGTTGTTTATATTCATATTACTGATTACATAGGCAAATAATCAGTTAACTTTTTAAGAGGGCAGTCACCAAATACACCAAATAGTTATCCAAGTCCGAGAGATCAAAGATTAGTTAAGTCTATGAAGTAGTTGAGATCAAAATTTATCAGACAGGGATCCAACAATCGTTAGGAATTTAGTAAAAGTGGAAACCATTTTGAAGTGATCCAAGACTTTGATTGTGATTGAGGCAAGGAGTTTTCTAGGGGTAGTTTTAAAATATTTGAGAAAGCTTATCAAATCATATTCCATAGTTGCAAATTCTCAATTCTTTATATTCCCTAATGGCAATTGTTAAGTCTTTTATATGGGGTAGATTTCAACAAAAGGCATTTGCTTAGCTGAAGTAAAAGATTAGCAAGCCACTGGTTTTGGCAATACCTAGCTTGCAACTGCTATTTTAGGTAGAGAAAAATTTTAGTGATTATGTGTTGGAGGCTCTTTTATAACAACTATGTAAGCTTGTTTGTTGTCATTCGGATTTATTTCGTTGAGAACTTTAGATATATTGCTCACATAATGCATTGTATGTCGTTGTTTGGGAAAAAAATAACTATATCAATTATAAATTATAAATCATATATCTATATCTATATCTACATATATTAAATACGTTTTTGAACATTTAGTGTTGTGGTAGAAAAACTCCATTGCTGAGGTGGCCACCCAGGTTCAAACCCCTACTGGGACATTGAGCTCGTGGGCTTTGTACCTTTGTTGGGTCGTTAAGCTTGTGGGTTTGAAAAAGTGATGTGTGAGAAATGATGAACCCCCAGAAAATGGACAATTGATTTCAATTTTGAAAATATTTTCATATGAAAGAAAGTGTGATTATATGTAGTTGTTTCAATGAAACAAATTGTTTATATTATATTAAACTTATTGTTTCTATCATATTTAATAAAAGGGTTAAATAATTGTTTCTATCATATTAAATAAAAGGGTTAAAAATAGTTGGAGAATATTATTGGTAACTGTGCAATCACATTATAGGTATTCTCATTGTTATTTACAAGCAAGATAAAATATAGTAACACAAAAGTAATCGTTGAGTAAATAATACCTGTGTATTTTCTTATAATCTACCTAACTATTTATATGTTGATGAATCTATAAAATAATTTAGATTAATATGAAATAGGATATTTGTTTAGAAAATAAAATAACTTTTAAAATAGAAGCAAATGTATTTTTACATGTAGTTTTCATAATTTTAATTTTAATGTTAGAGTGATATGGATAAACATTAAGATTCTTATAATATTATATTTTCAATGTATTATAATTATATTATAATATGATTGCATAATTTTTAATATCTTTATTATTATGTTGTTATTATTTATTAACTCATTATTATAAATATTAGTACTATATTATTAATTTATTGCACAAAGATAACTAAAAATATATTATTGATTTATGTGTTTATATTGTATGTATGTTTATTTATTTATATAAAGCTTTTAAAAATTTAGACGCGGAGTCTAAATAATTTGTTATATATTTGTTTGGTGGATGTGTAAAATAAATTTGATAGAAAATATTTAAACATACTAAATATTACCTTATCATGCCTAGAAAATTGCCCTAAAAAATTCATTAGATAGTGGATCCGTGAAATCCGATAATGAGATGTAAATTTATCAAGCCAATTAGATTGGAGAAAAATACTTTCTGTAATTTGAAAACTTAAATATCGTGCATCTTAACTTTATAAAAATTTTAAAATATATCCAAACAAAAAGCTCACGCTTCTAATTGATGGACAAATAATTGAATAATAACCAGTTAACAAAAATTGATAGCAACCCATTGCAATAGTGCTAGACTAAAGACAAGTACTAATAAAGACATTTTTTCAATTATCATAAATCCAACAAATATTTTTCAACTAAAACCAACCTATATATATGCACATACTTGAAAGACATAAAGACATTAATTCAAAGCTATTCAAGTTTGAATTTTACAATATGAAACATTAGTTCAAACATGTTATAAATTTCTTGATTGTTTCATGAGTTTGTCAAGAATAAATCATAAAGTTATTAAGTTTATGATGCTAGTGCGAAAATACCTTATATGTCACTAAAACGGCTAGTTTATTGGGGTCGTGGGCCTAGCCAATCTAACTCGACGCTTAGAGTGTGCGGGCAAATTGTTCTTACTGTTTAATAAGGATTGCAAACTCTTTAAAAAGGCATTGTCGCTTGCTGTTTTGTAAGGACCATAAAATACAGAATTCATAGTATCTTTATCTGCAGCGTAGTGTCAGCACTTTTTAGAGTACATATTGATTGGTTTATGGCTGTAAATTGATATGGTTTATTGTGATGATGATATATGTTATCAATAATTAATTGTTTCTCTTTAAAGTTGGTTTTCTATTAATTTAAAAGCAGTTGGGTGTTACCTAGTTTTAGAATCTCCACAACTTCAATTAATGTCTTTAGTCTTTATCCCTTTTAATTTCACTTACATAAGTTTTTTATTGCATCAAGTTCGATAGTTTTAAAGATGGGATAGTGAAATGCACTAAAGAAGATCTTGGGTAGAAATTTTTCATGGTTAATTTCTAACTTTTCGAGGGCACTCCCTAGGGCCTTAACACTACTAGATATTTCTCCATCATTTTAATCTGCTTTCCCATTAAATTTGAAATTCACGATAACAAATTATTTACAGAGTTCCATTTACTCCTTTGTAAACCATATCTTTCAATATACGAAAGCAACGTCAAACCTTGGTCTTTCTATCAATTATGGAAAACAAGTAGGAATCAGCATTGATCACTTCTAAGACACACATTCTCCAGCTATCTGATATTCCTATTCACTCTAGAAACCCTTTCAAAGAGGTTTGAAAAATCACTAGCTCTTTCAAGTGGGAGGGCGCCTGAAATTCTAAATATGTTTTTATAGATCTCTCGATGATTTAAAAAAAGGTATAATGCATTCCACTTACCACTATATAGCCTTATTAAAGATTTCATGTTTGACTGAGAGGATCAAAATACCTGTCTACGATTCTCCTACAATGTTTTGAATCATCCACCGAAGATTTTAAGACACCGCGAATTTTGAAAAGGAGTCCATGAAGGGATCCTTGGTTGTTCTGTGATATCATGCCTAAGGTGTTGTAATTTTAGAAGACGAGTCGCATCAAGTTGGTTGAAGTCATTGTCAAGCTCGACAAATAGTAAGTAAGTTGACGTCTCGACACAAGTATCTGATTGGCCTATAAACAATGTAACAATACCGGGCATTCGCTCGTTGAGAATGGAATGGAAACACCTCGCGTTGGTTTCGGCGAGGATAGTTTGCAAACCCATTGATTCCTGCATACAGGGAAGCAAGCAGCGTGGTTTTCAATTTATGTAGTAACAACTTAAGATGTGCAATATTATAATACTAACAACAAGTCTGAAGGAGTAACAAGCATACCGAAGATATCGGATCTTGAGGATGCCACAGACGATGAGGACGACTGAGCTCAAGTGCCATTTCTCTTCCCAAGTCCCTCAAGTGGTCATGCATTCTCAATACAGTTTGCCCATAATTAAAGGCATTTATCTTTTAGAGTTTACAATGCATTTTGAGCATCCCATCCTGATCCCTCGCATATTCTTTCAGCCTTACACTTCGGTCTGCCCAAGAAAAAACAAATAGCGATATCAACAATCACTTAATAAAAATTAAGATCTTGCATATACCATCTAAGCATTGTAACAAAATTATATATTGAATAAATTCTCTTATGAAAAGTGATATTTTATTTATATAATTATCTCTAAATTTATTAGTACTTGTCGTTAGCCTAGTACTATTGCAATTGGTTTCTCTCTATTTTTGTTAACTCGTGATTATTCAAATTTGACTCTCCACCAATTAAACCTACAAGTTTTTTGTTCTGGTATATTTTTTTTAATTTTTATAAAGTTAAGGTGCATGATTTTTTAAGTTTCTAAACGAGAGAAATTATTTTTTTCCAATATAATTGGCTTCGAAAATTTACATCTTTTTACCGAGTTTCACGGATGCACTATTTGAATGAATTTTTTTAGGCAATTTTTTATGTACGTTAACAAATAATATTTGGTATGTTTAAATTTTCTTATGAAATTTTTTTTACACATCCACCAAAGAAATATTTAACAATTTATTTTACTTGTCCTCATATGCAATAAATTAATAATATAGTACTAGTATATATAATAATAAATTAATAAATAACAACAACATAATAATAAATATATAAAGATTTATACAATAGTATTATAATGTAACTATAATATAGTAATATTATAATAACTAAAATACAATATTATAAGAATCCTAATGTTTGTCTATATGACTATAATCTTAACTTAATCTTAAATCTAATAATATCTCTTATAAGTGGAATATACGTGGAATATATTTTAAAAATGATCTCTTATCTAAGTGTTTTCTCATATTGTTTTGATTATCTAACCACTAAAAAACCTTCATCACTGTGATTTGCTAACTATCTACACGCGTTATGATTATGCGGTCCCTGGCAGACCCCTTCTGGGTTCACAGGGAGATGGCTCGAGATCCCTAGGATCTGCTGGCTCTAAAGACAACTAGGGTGATGCGGAAGATGGTGGGGACCCAAAAAATAGGTTTTCAAGTGGACCTAGGGGACGGCTCACGGGGCAAGCTAGTTGTGGTGGAGTGATACGGGATCACAATGGCAACTTCATTTCTACTATTGTTATCCCTCTTGGTAAACAGACTAATAATTTTGCCGAAGCTATAGGGGCTTATCACAGTCTTAAACTTGAAAAATGGAACAATTGTAAGCTTGTTTGGGTCGAGGGGGATTCTAAGAACATTATCAACTACCTTAAAGTAAATTCTACTCGGGCTTGCAATGTTGATATTTGAATGAAAAAAGCTAAAGACATTATTAAAACCTTTGATAAATGTATTTTCGCTCATATTTATAGACAAGCCAACGTGTCTGTTGACTTCCTTTCCAACAAGGGAGTGACGTGTAAGACCCAGATTTTCTACCCATGGTGACAGGCCTTGGACTCTGAACTTGCAATGTATCTGCTCCACGAGCAAAGTCAGGGAAGTAAAGTTAATGATTATTAGTGCTCTTATGACTTTGAGTGTTTTTAGAACTGCCAATACCTTCTGTTCTGAGACAAGTGGCAAGAGAGAACATAATAATCAATGCGAATTTATTCCACATGCTTTGTGGGTGATTTCATACATTTTCTTGAGTATTGCCTTAAATCTGGAAATTCGTTGCAGAGAGAATTACAGAGAGCCTGAGAAAATGGGTGGTGCCAAAAAGAGAATCGATTCACCCAGTTGTGTGTAGCTTAAGAATGAAAAGAATCTTTGGCACATTCCTAGGAAATGTGGGTTTACTAATTACATTGAGAGTCTTCAAGGGCGAAATCAAGATGTTAACAGGTATTTTGCTAAAAACTGAAAGTATGGCTCGATTATTCTTCATGGTCGGAGGGTCCTGGTAGATGAAGCCCTTATTGCTCAGGTTACTGTGTTATCTATGGAAGGAATGAAGTATTATAGAGGTAGGGTGTATGTGGAGCAAGCTAGGAAGGGTTTCCCTAAGGAGGAGGAGGAGCGGGCTAAAATTATCAAGAAGACGATTAGCTTATTTGATATTGCAGTCATCATTTGAACCTTTCTGGCAAAATCTTCTCAAGGTAATTATGAGTTATCTTACTTTGGATGGTCAGTATACTAGGGTGTATGGCCATCATTTTTTTATTCTGAATCATTTCGGCCATGGGGTGAAAATGTCTTTCCCATTCTAGCTCATCTCTGCCCTTAGGACTAATTTCAGTGGCCACCGTAAGAACCCTGCTAAGTTTTCCATTGTGCATGAAGGCTTGCTAGTTGTTATCGATGCACACTTTTGTGCTCTTCCTCCCCCTGAGGATTTTGTCCATATTTCTTCTGAGAATGATGAGACTAGTGTGGGAGACTCTGAGAATGATGATTTTGGGTCTAGGTCTGAGGAGACTACACCTCCCCTGAAAAAAGCTAAAGTAGAAACTCCTTCGAGCTCTAAACCCAAATCGAGGAAGGGACCATCTGGTCACAAGAATATTGTTATGTCCTCCTCCTCTACTTTGGCTGAGATTGGTTCCCCCTCTTCTTCTAAGAAGGTTGATAAGAACCCCGGTAACCCTAATGTCCCGACTTCTCCTCTTTCCTTTAAGGAGACTGGTAATATGGGTGTGTCTGGTAATGCTAACCTTAATCCTAAAATTGATGAGCTAAATGATAAGAGGGAGGATTATAAAAATGTATTGGGTTTAGCTCGTGATCATGCAATCGACACCTTTAGTTTGTTCAAGTGGCTATTTCATGAACTCAAAGAGATATGGATTAACCAAAGAGCTCTAGGTAGAAAAATGGATTCCCTCCTTGTTGGTTTGTCTCAAGTGGTCAGCACAATAATGGGAATTGGACTGAGGATGAGAATAATTCGTCCATGGACTATATCAAGAAAACAGGGGAAGGGGTTGACCAGCTCAAGAAAAATCTAGAGGAACGCATCAACCGGGTTGAGGATGGCTACAGAAAAATGCAGGACACCCTCAAGACCATTATGGTTAGCATTCATTAAATTGTTAAACGGTCTGCAATGGTTATGAACACCATGGTGAAAAGTTTGAACAAACCGGATAAGGTTGTTGTTGTTATTAGTGAGGAAGTCGGGGCAGCTCAAAGTGGTGATGGACCCTGCAAAAGGACTCGAGGGAACATGAAGAAGAAGGTGGCCTTTCAAAACTTGGATCATAACGCTATGTAGGTTGTTGCTGACACCATTAATTCCCTAGAGGCTGAGGTCGTTGTGACCCTTAGAACCCTAATGTAATTCGGTTGGTTTTCGTTGCTAGTTCTTTCTGTGTCTAGGTTTAGTCTTTCTGTTGTCTTTTTGTGCCCAACTGGGCTTTTGTTGTCTCTTCGGCTGTCGATTTCCATGCCTATCCTTGCAGCCCATTTTGTTTTGTAAGTTGCTATCTGATTCTAATCCTCTTAGAATCATTTTGTAAAGGGTTTCGAGGCCCCTTCAAAACCTATTTTTTCTTTAATCCAAAACTGTGCAACATAATGAAATATTGAAAAGTGTGTTATCTTATTGAGCTTCGCTTTGTTTCAAGAATAGTTTAGTATTCACTACTTAATAGGGCCAACCGCATGAAGGTGGAAGATCATTTCGCCCCTCCCCCCCACCCTAACATCACTCTAAATTCCTCGTTAACATCTAACATTCATTCATTCTTTCATCCATTATTAAAATATAGCATTCATTCATTATTGCATAAAGTTCATTAACACATAAAATTCATTAACATTCATTAACACGTAACATTCATCAATATTCATTAACACATATCATTCATGAACATTCATTAGCACATAATTACATTCATTAACACATAAAAATCAGGCATTATCAAATAAGGCAGATTGCAATCATTTCTTTTTTTGTTTGTTTGTTTTGAAGCTATGTAAAAACTAAGTGGAGCATCGTTTTCTTCAACATTTCCCCCATCTTCTGTTATTTTGCCCTCTGCTCATGATCTCGATGTATGCCTAGTCCTATACAGAGGGCGAGGACACTGAACCAAAGGGGGGTCGTCTGCAATAACAAAGAAATGGGTTAAATTCAAAACAATTTTTATTATTGTTACAAGTATTTCATTAATTTAAGGAACATAACCATGGCACTCTTTACCTGATGGGGGGACATCATCTTCCACATCATTTTGTCTAGCCTCAACCTCAACATGCTAAACACCCTCTAGATCCTCTGGAGTTGAAATACGAAAGGTTACATTAATCAATACACCAATTGTAATTAAATTTGTTTAAAGGAATAACAATGGTCCTGTTTATCTGAATGGGGAACATCACATTCCTGATGTTGTCTACCCGGATCATGCTCCACTTGGTCACCACCGACTACATGCTCTAAAATATTAACAAAAAAGGTTACATTATTTACTACACTAATTACAATTTAATTAAGATGTTTAATTGTATTAATAATTACATAAAAAAAATTGAATAGCAAATGAATACCTCCACTACTGGAATGCACATCTAGACCTTCATGTCCAGGTTGTGTTCCACGATTAGCAGGCTGCATTCCAATGTCATGTGCATTGTTATCATTGATTTCTTGTTTAAAAAGAATATAGTCACTTTATGTTGGAACTTAACATCAAATAGATTATTGGTAAAGTTCAATTTGAAATCATTTTCATTTAGCTCAGTTACCTTTGTGACGGATGCATCAGAATCTCATGTTTGCCCACTCAATTCTCGTAGCCATTGAGCCATGGCTGTATAGCCTTGTTGGTAGGCAATCTCTTGGCATATTCTATGGGTGCTCTATTGAATTCAAAGCCCTGCATTTTTGCTTAGTATCGTGAATTTTGCTTGTATTGTTTGATCAAAAAAAATTGTTTGCAATTTATAAATATCTTGATGCGATATTTCATTTATTGATTCTTACAATTTGTGCGGCAAGTTTCATATAACCACCAGAGCCCAGTTTGTGTTGCCCATTCTTTTCTTGTCTTGCCTTGGTTGCCTTTGACGTGTCACTCAGTCTATGAAAAGTTTGAAATATGTTAAATTATATAAATATAAAGAGTAATTAGTACATAATTACATTCTTAATACTATCACATTCCTTCTTCTGGCGTCTAGTGGTGTGTTTCCTTTTTTCCTTTCAATTCTCTCATTCGCATCCAAAATCAGGTCCTTCCACTCCCTCTCTGGAATCATGGGGGCACGCTCCTACTTTACGTTCTTCTCTAAACGTGTCATGTATTGGTCCCTCACATACTTTAGATATGTGCCAGCTTTTTCGAGGACCTTGGTTTTGTCGAATGTGTCATTTCCGAACAACCCAACCATACGGTTTGTTAGTTCATCTTTTAACTTTTTTTTCTTGGTCATTCCAACTTTAAAGCAAAAACAGAACTGTTAGATTCAGAAATAAATTGAAGCTACCTTTGATATAGTTCAAGAAAAGGATCAAAGGAAAACTATTCTAGCAATGATATGAAATCAAAATAGTGGATTAGGGTTAGGTCACATATGGTGTTCCACCTTTTACGTATGGTGGGCCCAAATATTTGCAATGCAATGTCATTAAGATTTTTATAAAAAATATCATTTCCTGCAAAAAGAATAATGGGATCATTAGTCCAAAACGAGTGATCAGTAAGTAAATTACAATTCGACTATAAATAATAATAATTTTAAAGTACCTAGAACCTTTTGTATCTTTAAGGGAATCAATTCTTCGTCCCTCACCACCAATGTGGCCTGCAACGTTCGCATACTAGCAATACGAGAAGATCCAGGAAATGATGGTATGTTATTAGTAGTAGTCGCCTCTGGCGCATCCTCATGTGCATCTCCTACTGCAGAAAATGAATCCACTATGAAATACCTCCAAGAAAGAATGCTTCAAGGGAAATAAACACATAACGAAAGAGAGAGAAAAAGATGGATCTACCAACAATGGGCGGGTCAACATGACGTGTAGTAGACGATGTTTGCATGTTGCATGTTGCCGACATTGCAGTCAGCAATACAAGTGGGGCTATCCTCAGATGAGGCGACGTTTGCACAGGACATTGACAGCACCTGAAGAATAACGCATTAAATATATAAAATATTACAAATACGAAAACTACAAGAATTGCAAACAAGGATGAACCTTTATTAAGAATTGTAAAGAAAGATCAACCTTTATTAAGTGTTCAATGCTAATCTTAACGGTAGAACAGTATGAAGGAGGAAAAAGGTAGGTAAATTTGTGACAAGAGGGCAGTGTAAAGGAAGAAGGAAGGAGACACCTTGAAGAACACTGTAATGTATTATGGTTTGATAAAATCAATACAATTTTGTGTTTTGGAACTTGTTAATTGCAAATTTTCATGAAAGTCACGTTTCATGCACTGTTTCAAGTTTCTTCTCATCAAGCAAATAGATTAAAAATGTCTAATCAAGGATTGGAGGGTGAAGTGTACTGAATTAAAAAAAAATTGTGCCAAGTTAGAGCAGTGGTCGTGAAGAATGAGGAGAGTTTGAATTGTTTTTCTCTAAACTATCCAAAACCCTCAGTTCTAGTCAGTCACTAAGGGTTTGTTAATATCCATTGATGTAGTCAATGAAAACTTCTCAAATTCTTGATTCCTATTGTCAACTCAAGTATCTTTCATATTGAATTGATCTTATGTTAAATGGTTGTACAAATGTCAAGAAAACTAGTGCCCTAGCAGACTGAGACAGAGTTTTCCCTGTTTTGGGACATCAAACCATATTGTTTTGTTGAGTGATGTCCAATGGGTTGAAAAAGGACTATGTTGCTCAAGTATAATGTGACAAGCTTTAAAAGGAGAGAGTATCATATAGTGAGAGGTGATTTGAAAGTGAAGAACAAATCACAGTATGAAGCTCTCAAAACTTATAAGTGATGAAGTGAGAGGTTTATCCAAGTCAAGGATCTAGAAAAAGGATGTGTTGGGGGTTTGTTGAGGACAAAAGAAGGGATGTGTGAGGGGATTTTTTTCCCTAAGGTATGAATGATCAGTCATGAAGAGCATCGACTAGATCCCTCTGTTGGCATCTCAACACAAGTATCTGATTGGCCTATAAACAATGTAACAATACCAGGCATCTGCTCGTTGAGAATGGAATGGAAACACCTGATGTTGGATTTGGCGAGGATAGTTTGCAAACCCATTGATTCCTTCATACAGGGAAGCAAGCAGCGTAGTTTTCAATTTATGTAGTAACAACTTAAGATGTGAAATATTATAATACTAACAGCAAGTCTGAAGGAGTAACAAGCATACCGAAGATATCAGATCTTGAGGATGCCACGGGCGATGAGGACGACTGAGCTCAAGTGCCATTTCTCTTCCCAGGTCCCTCGAGTGGTCATGCATTCTCAATACAGTTTGTCCATAATTAAATGCATTTATCCTTTAGAGTTTACAATGCATTTTGAGCATCCCATCATGATCCCTCGCATATTCTTTCAGCCTTACACTTCGGTCTACCCAAGAAAAAACAAGCAATATCCATGAAAACTTGTTTTTCCTCATCCTCTAATGCGTCAAAACTTATTCTCAACTACATATTGGTGTTTTCAACTACGTCGCATGAATAAAAAATTGGTATTGGTGTTCTCAACTATGTGTGGCTATTAAGAAATCTGAAATTGTTAATAGTGGAAATATTCTGTTTGATTTTATCTAGGAGTTACAAAAACATTTGACATAAAAAATATCTCAGATGTGCTTCAAGTTATGATTTAAAGAGGTAACAGATAGAGCATTTAGAGAGATAACAAATAGATTTTTTCTCTCTCTATGTAAATGTAGGTTTAATATAAAAAGTACAAATAAAATTTATTTGTTAATATTTTATATAATTAATTGTAAGCTTAAGTGTTTTGAATACAGTTGGTATAAATATTAATTTAATTATGAGAATTATACTAAATATTCTTTTAACTTTTCAATAGCGATATCAACAATCACTTAATCAAAATTGAGATCTTGGATATACCATCTAAGCATTGTAACAAAATTATATATTGAATAAATTCTCTTATGAAAAGTGATGTTTTATTTATATAATTATCTCTATATTTATTAGTGCTTTTTCGTTAGCCTAGTACTATTGCAATCAGTTTCTCTCTATTTTTGTTAACTCGTGATTATTCAAAATTGATTATCCGCCAAATAAACCTACAAGTTTTTTGTTCTGATATATTTTTTTTAATTTTTTATAAAGTTAAGATGCATGATTTTTAAGTTTCTAAATGAGAGAAATTATTTGTTTCCAATATAATTGGCTTGAAAATTTTACATCTCATTACCGAGTTTCACGGATGCACTATTTGAATGAATTTTTTTAGGCAATTTTTTAGGTACGTTACCAGATAATATTTGGTATGTTTAAATTTTCTTATGAAATTTTTTTTACACGTCCACCAAAGAAATATTTAACAATTTATTTTAGTTGTCCTCATATGCAATTAATTAATAATATAGTACTAATATATATAATAATTAATAAATAAATAAATAACAACAACATAATAATAAATATATAAAGAATTATACAATAGTATTATAATA
Source organism: Cryptomeria japonica (assembly GCF_030272615.1). NCBI lineage: Eukaryota > Viridiplantae > Streptophyta > Pinopsida > Cupressales > Cupressaceae > Cryptomeria > Cryptomeria japonica. The sequence continues at coordinate 19,507 of NW_026730193.1, forward strand.
TAACTATAATATATTAATATTAGAATAATTAAAATGCAATATTATAAGAATCCTAATGTTTGTGTACATGACTATAATCTTAAATTAATCTTAAATCTAATAATATCTCTTATAAGTGGAATATAATTAGATAATATTATAATATATCTTATTATTTCTAATAAAATCTCATTTCTCAAAATCAAAATAGTAATATAATGAAATATTTAAAATAAAAAAATTCTAATAATTAAAGTATTAATATTGATAATAATAATATAATAACTCAACAATATAATATATTAGCAATTAGAACAATTAAAAATAATAATCTAATAATTTTAACATTAATAATATAAAATTAACATTTTTAGAATGCAAATAAAATACAAGATTAAATTATTCTGAAGATTGAAGATCATTTCATTGACTAAATATTAATGTAAGATAATACAAAATAATAATGTTTAAGAAAATAATACAATGAATATCAGTGAAAAACCCTTAACCAGGTGCATATCAAAGGTGATATCGATAAGACCCCTTATGACCTATGGTTTGGTCATGTTCCTATAGTTAGATATTTCAAAAAAATTGGAAGTAATGCTATATCAAAAGAGATGAAGATCTACGGAAATTTGATGTAGATGTCATGAAGGAATCTTTCTCGGTAATTCTACTAAGAGAAAGGCCTGCAGATGCTATAATAAGAGATTGAGAAAGATACATGAAAGTGGTAATGTTAAATTTGATGAAAGCAATGAGAGATGGATCAAATCCTATGGATATGATTTTGATGGTCAAGATAGCAAATCAGATAAGAACGAGTTCACAATAATGGTTCCCACTTTCACCAATGAAGGAAAAATGAGATGGTAGCAAAAAAATTTGAAGGGTGTTCGAACAAACTACC
>NW_026730194.1:0-20328 GCF_030272615.1 Cryptomeria japonica
ATCCTATTTGCTTGGAAGCTTGGCTTGTGGTACCGGCGAGGGTTTCACCGGTAGAGCTTTGATGAAGATCTTTGATGATATGCATAAGTGGTATTGGTGTAGCTTCTAGTGGATTTCAAGAAGTTGATGGTGATCATGTTCGAGACTTGGCATATGGAGATCATTGCTTTAGCATGTGGACCTATATTGGGTCTCGGTTGATCTAGGTTATGGACTGGCTTAATGTAATGTGTGGATTGGACCACTCGATGTGCTTCTAGGATGTCTTATGTGTTAGGTATTATATGTTTGGTCTAAGGCCGACATGTTTTGTAATTATGTAATTGGTTTATTGTTTGGTGGACGACCTGATTATTTATGGTCAAGGGTTTGTATATATATGATGTAAGATCTCATTATAGATCATCATGGTATGGGATATAGATATGTAATGTGTGAATAATATAATATCATTCAGGTAGAGGATTTGGTCGATCATTGGAGATCGAATTGGGTTTATGTAAGAGGATTTTGTCCTTCCTACAAGTGGAGGCCCCTCAATTGTAATTCACATACTTACTACAGAAGTATTATCCAACTTTGGGTAGGCTTCCCATCGTGGTTTTTCCCTTTACCGGTTTTTCCACGTATAAATCTTGGTGTCATGTGGATTGTATTTATTCTCTGATTATTGTTTATGCTTAATTGGTTTAACTGTTCTTCCGGTATTTGTTTTAAGCATTCCGGTATTAATGTTTTGGGTTCCGGTATTAAAGTTTTAATTGCTAAATGTTCTAATAATCTATGACAACTAATTCACCCCCCCTCTCAGTTGTCTTTTGGTTATTTGAACTATCTAAAAATTGGTATCAGAGCTTTGGTCCTCTCTGCACAAAGCTTAACCACTTGAGAAAGATCCTATGGCGACTAACAGTTCAGGTTCATCTAGTTCATCTGGAGCTATCTTTTGGAGAGATATTCCTAGGCTTGATGGAACAAATTACACAGTATGGAAGATTCAGATGGAGACTCATCTGAGATGTCTTTGCAAGGAGATTTGGGAGATCACATAGAATGGTGTTACATCTTATAATCCACCATCTGGCAATCCTCCTCCAGCAAATTTGGATAAGGAGCATGAGAATAATTGTAGAGCAAGAGAAGCCCTCTTGTGTGCACTTTCTGATCAGCAAATAATGGGATTAACTGACAAATCATCTAGAAAGGCTATATGGGATAAGTTGGAGACTCTTAATGAAGGTGGCCCTATAATGAATATTGCTAAACTTGATGGTTACCAGGTGAGATATGAAAACTTGAAGATGGAAGAAGATGAAAGGATTACTACATTCATGGAAAGGGTAAATGTGATTGTTATGGGAATTCAATGTTGTGGTGGAACTCTGAGTGAAGATGAAATTGTTTCTAATGTCCTGAGAGCCCTACCACCGACTTACAAGATGAAGGATATTGTTATTAATGAGTTGAGAATAATGGCTAATACATCTATCAACAGAGATACTTTGGTTGGGAAATTATCTGCCTTTGAGCTTGAAGAATTTGGACCTTCTGGAGCTGTGAAATATGAACCTGCTTTTCATGTATCTGCATCAGCAACTGGTAAGCAAGATTGGAAAGCTTTGTATGCAAAAGAATTGGCTGATATGAAGAGAGAAGATGAAGAATTTGAGAAACTTGAAGCCCTATTTTCTAGAAGAGAACCTAAAGGACTGGTAGGAAGTAAGTATGAAGGAAAAGAACCTTTTAAATGTTTTGCATGTAATAAGATAGGTCATTTTGCATTTAGATGTCCTGAAAGGAATTCAAAATTTGAAGAAAGAGTTAGAAGATCTTTTAAGCCTAACCCTCGGTATCAGAACAAGTATAAGTACAAGAAAAATGGAGACAAATCATGCTACATAGCAGATGAGGAAGGTATTACTGACTCTGATGATGAACTGACAGAAGACTCTACTAGTGGTTCTGGCAATGGAAAGGCATTGGTGTTCCTGGCTATCAAGGAAGATGTTTTGGCACTAGAAGAGAATGTACCTAAAGAGAAGGCACTTGCTGCTAAAATTGAAGACAAGGATGAATGGGTAATTGATAGTGGTTGTTTACATCATATGACTGGATAAAGGGAAGTTTCTATCTTTGCAAGAATATGATGGCGGTCTGGTTAGATTTGGAGATGACAAAGCATGTATGATCAAAGGAAAAGGAACTATATCATTGTATAGTAAGAACAATACTGACAATGTTTATTATGTTGAAGGTTTGAGGCATAATCTTTTGAGTGTAGGACAATTGGTGGATAAGGGATTTCAATTACAGTTCAAGGATGGAAAATGCAAAATCATTAATTAATCTGGTTTGGATATTGTAACCGGTACACAGACAAAAGGTAATATATTTCATTTGAATTCCGGTGAGAAGACATGTTTGATTGCACAAATTGATGAGAGTTGGCTATGGTGTAACAGGTTATGTCATGTGAATTTTGATTGCATTGTAAAGATCAGTTCAACTAAGGCAGTTAGAGATATACCTAAGATTGTGAAGCCCTATAATCTGGTATGTTAAGAATGTCAAATGGGTAAACAGGTCATAACCTATTTTAGGAGTATACAAGATAAATCTAATGATGTTATTGATCTTATTCATACTGATTCGTGAGGCCTTGCTAAAGTTAAAAAATTTTGAGGTGATATATGTTTCATGCTAATCATTGATGATTATTCTAGAATGATGTGGGTTACTTTTCTAAGAAAAATCTGAGGCTTTTGAAAATTTTAAAATATTTAAAGCTAAAGTTGAGATAGAGATAACATTGAAGATTAAATGTTTGAGGTTAGATCATGGTGGAGAATTCACATCTGGTGAGTTTACTAACTTTTGTGAGAAGCATGGTAGAAGGAGACAATTTTCTGCTCCCCAGATAGCTTAGCAAAATGGAGTTGTGGAAAGGAAGAATAGAACTATCTTGGATGTTGCTAGAACAATGATGATGAAAGCTAGTCTACCTCATATCTACTGGAGAGAAGCAGTGATCACAACGGTTTATACATTCAATAAAGTACATATCAAAGGGGAAACCGATAAGACATCTTATGAATTATGGTTTGGCAATACACCTACAGTTAAGTATTTCAGAATCTTTGGTAGTAAATTTTATATCAGGAGAGATGATATTATTGTAAAGTTTGATCCTAGATGTGATGAAGGCATATTTCTTTGTTATTCTAATGAAAGAAAAGAATATAGATGTTATAAAAATAAATTGCAAAGAATTGTGGATAGTGCTAATGTCAAGGTGGATGAGCTGAATAGAGGTCAAATCAGAGCTTTTGAAAAGGAACCAACAGTGGAAATGATTATATCTGAACTGGTAGCACCTTTACTGGAACAAAGTGTTGAACCAGTTACTCCGGCAGTATCAAAAAATTCAACAGTAATTGAAGAACTAAGAAGAGGAATAGAGAGTCAGAGGACTCCTAGGTATGTGAGATTGAATCATTCAGAAGATCAGATCATTAGGGATAAGAACAATGGAGTGCTAACAAGAAGAAGACTGATAACTAATGAGGTATGTTTGATTTCTCAAATTGAACCGGTATTAGTAATTAAGGCATGTAAAGATGAATATTGGTTCAAAGTTATGGAAGAAGAATTAGATCAGATTGAGAAGAATAACACATGAACTTTAGTTCCTCGACCTAAAAATAAAAAAGTTATTGGAACTAAATGGTTTTTTAGGAATAAATTGAATGAGGATGGTCAAGTTGTAAGGAATAAGGCTAGATTGGTTTGTAAAGGATATTCTCAAATGGAAGGAATCTATTATAGAGAGACTTTTGTACCTGTAGCTAGGATTGAAGCTGTAAGATTATTTCTCGCCTATGCTGCCCATAAGAACTACAAAGTTTATCAGATGGATGTTAAGTGTGCATTTTTGAATGTGCATTATTTCTCACCTTTTTGTCTATAAAGCACCATGAAACTCTCATTTCGACTCACTAAACATTCAAACATTCAGAGAGCGCGAAACTGAGCAAGGGTGTCCTAAGGCAGCGCTGTGAAGTGACTTTCATGCATTCAAATTCGGTGAAGAGGTATTTTTCTCTGAAATGGCTTCCTCATCTTCTATTCTAGAGTTTATTTTGAACCCTACCATTGTGGAAAATGTCAAATGCCCTTGACCCATATTAAAGATTATCTCCGAGATTGTGAAAAAAGGATGATTCCATAGGAGCTTTTTTGAAAATCCCTAAGGCTGTAGCATTTGCAAAAGACCCTAGAATCTACATACATTGCGACATAGAAAACCTAGGGACTGAGGAGTTGAAGAAAATGTTTAATGAGGTCATTTCTGATAAAAATGGAGTAATCAAACCCAAAAATAAGGTTGTGGAAAATTTAGGTTTTGTGGAGATTTTGAACATTCCTGAATTTCCTAAGGAAGTTGTCAGACTTGTACTGAGTAGAGTCCATGGAGAGTTCATATGGTTAGAGTCAGTTTGCAAGATAACCAGGGAAGCAATCAAGGTAGTCACTGGTTTACCTTCAATCGGTAGCAGACCTAATAAAACCAAGAAAATACCTAACAAGGGAGTAATGAATTTAACCAAAGCCACATATGATAGCAGGTCACTTAGAGTGAATGATGTTAAAGACATAAATGTGAGATATGTGAGTATGGTACTTGGTTACAAAGCTACTCATGCAAATAGATTAAATTTTGTTTCTAGCTTATGTATTCACAGTGCATATGAGATGGTACACAATAATGCTAAGATAGATGTTTGTGAATGGCTTAAAGATGAATTAATTGACAACCTGAAAAAGATTAAGGGAGACAAGAAAGGTACTTTTCATTTTGGAAACCTTCTGGTATGTCTGATGTTGTACTTTACAAAGGAGATACCCGACATTGGTCACAAGGATTTTGGTTATGACATCCCGGTAGGAAGACAGATACAAGATGCTTTCACCGGTATGGGGTTAGACTATGAAAAGAACATTACATAATACTTTGAATCATTTCAAGCTGAAATGAGAGATAGAGAGAGACTATCACAAAGCATAGTTGATAAGTATGACAAGGAAATCTGCTTTATTATTAAAAGAGATGAAACTTGGATGGAAGCAGAAGGTCCTAGAACTATTTGGGTTACTGAAATGGGTTATGAGGTAGACCTGCCTGTTCTAGAAACATATGCTAAAGCTCTACTTGATGCACCAAGAGAGCCATCTGAGAAATTATTTGGTAATGCAAAAATCATATAGAGCAATATATCTATTTAGAAAAGGACAAAAAGAAGAGAAAATTTTATCAGAGATGCCTCCAAGAAGGTAAAGGAAATCAAAGAAAATGTCATGAACATCAGTGGTATATCTACCAGTGAACTTGAAGGACTACAACCTGAAGCACATGTTTCACCAGTTGTTACATCTTTCGATACTGATAGTGGGAAGGCTGTTGAGTTTAAAAGAGTAGAAAGGAAGAGAAAACCCTCACTGATACCCTCTCCTTCACCTAAGAAAACTAGGACACTAAGGAGGAAATAACAAGCAGTTAGGAAACCACAGAAGAAACTTACACCTAAAAAGAAAAAGACACCGGTTACCCCCACACTTAATGATCTACTGAATGAGATTACAGAGGAAGGTAATTTGGAAAATGTAAGTAAATGGTATACTTCTTCAAATAATACTAACAAAAACACCATTGAGGAAGGTATTATTCTACATCTGGATATTTACAAGAAATTTTTGATAGAAGTAATTGATGTGTTACCTAATGATCTCTATGTTGGTATTTTGGATATGTTGATATGGTTTTGTCATTGATGTCAACACCTATTAACACTTATCAACTTTGGTCAAACTATCAACACTTGGAGATTTGGTTATCTTCATCGGCAAGCAAGTGACTTATGCATAGTCACCGATATCTGGTTCACCAGCAAGTTATATTGATCACCGGCACTTGGAATGATATGGAAAACACCTGGTTAGGTTGAAGACATCGTTTGGACACTTTGTCTTGGAGTTTTATTCACTGGTATATTCGAGTTTGCATATTTGTTGTTACCGGCAAATAGGTCCAGAATAAGCACCTGCAGGCTTATCTATTCTAGATCAGCATGACACATTATGGAGATGATTTTATTGTTATTGCAAATGAATTGAGCTGACATCATGCATCAAATATTGTTTTATGTGTAATTGATTTTATTGTAATAAGTCGACCTACTAAAATTGGTCTTAGGCTTTGGTATATATGTAAGATCTCATTTGTGAGATTAAAGGGAATGAATGTATGGTAGAGGAGAAGGTAATTGAATAAGGTATATATGAATACTTGAGCTATACATGCAGACATCATTTGAAGAGGTCTTAGAAGAAGACAGTAGAGCTAAACCAATACTGTATCCGACATAAGAAGATGTTATTTTGTGCAGTACATTATCATTGGATTTAGCCATCCAATTATAGTCAGTATGACTCCCTATTTGTGATTGAGCAGTGAGCTCTAGGCGCTTGGCCTTTTTGCAAGTGCAGACCCCATTTGTATACACATACTATCTGCAGTAGTATCATCTCATTGTGGGTAAAGTTTCCCACCGTGGTTTTTCCCCTTACAAGGTTTCCACATACAAATATTGGTGTTATGTGTTGTGGATGTTATAGCCTTTCTGTTTCATGCATTAATCTTTATCGGTACTGCAATTAACTAATAAACTATCTACCGACATAAAGTTTGGTTTACCGGTATTGACCATTATGTTTGGTTGAGTTTTTTTTTTTCTTTTGAAATTATTAGACAACTGATTCACCCCCCCCTTCTCAGTTGTCTTCGGGACCTAACAATTGGTATCCGAGCTTAGTCCTCTTTTGCAAAAGTTTAACAACTTGAGGAGATCCAATGTCTACTAACTATATCAGGAAGGATAGTCCTAAACTTGATGGAACAAACTATGGCATATGGAAGATCGGGATGGAGACACAAGGTGACTAATGCTCTACTCTTTTAAAAGTATTCTAGAAAAATCCAATAATGCTCTTGACTTAATTCATACTGATTTATGTGGTCCAACTAGAACTAAAAGCTTACAAGGTGATAGATATTTCATGCTAATCATTGATGACTATTCTAGAATGTGTTGGGTTACTTTTCCTAGAGAAAAATTAGAAGCACTTGGGAAACTCAAATTGTTCAAAGCAATGGTAAAGAATGAAACCAGTAAGAAAATAAAATGTCTGAGATCAGATCAAGGTGGAGAATTTACATCTCAGGAATTTAATACATTTTGTGAAGTGAATGGAATCAGAAGACAATTATCAGCACCCCGGACACCACAGCAAAATGGAGTTGTTGAAAGGACAAACAGAACTATCTTGGATGTAGCTATAAGTATGTTATCAGAAGCAAATCTACCACATGTATATTGGAGAGAGGCAGTAAGTACAGCGGTCTATACATTCAACAAAGTTCACATCAAAGGTGAAACCGGTAAGACCCCTCATGAACTATGGTTTGGTATTACTCCTACTCTTAAATATTTCAGAATATTTGGAAGTAAATGCTATATTAGAAGAGATGAGTATATTGGAAAATTTGATCCTAGAAGTGATGAAGGAATATTTCTTGGTTATTCATCTAAGAGCAAGGCATATAGATGTTTTAACAAAAGATTGCAAAAAATTGTTGAGAGTACAAATGTAAAGATTGATGAACAATTTAGAGGAACTTCAAGGTACATAGATTCTTAACCGGCAATAGAGACACTAACAAATGAGCCTACATTGAACCCACCGGTACAGAATGAAGATCCAGTTACACCGGCATCATCTGAAAATTCCACTATAACTGATGAACTACAGCAAACTAAGACACCCAGGTATGTAAGATTGAACCACTCTGAAGATCAGATAATTGGGAACAAGTATCAAGGAGTTATGACAAGAGGAAGACTAGCAAATGAAGAGGTATGTCTTATTTCTCAAATTGAACCATCATCAATTAATGAGGCATGTGAAGATAAGCACTGGATTAAAGCTATGGAAGAGGAACTAGAACAAATTGAAAAGAATAACACATGGGCATTAGTTCCCCAGCCTAAAGACAAAAATGTGATTGGAACAAAATGGGTATTCAGAAACAAACTCAATGAAGATGGTAAGGTAATCAAAAATAAAGCAAGACTAGTGTGTAAGGGATATTCTCAGAAAGAAGGAATTGATTATAATGAAACCTTTGCACTGGTAGCTAGAATTGAGGTAGTCGGATTATTCTTGGCTTTTGCAGCACACAAGAACTACGAAGTATATCAGATGGATATTAAATGTGCATTTCTAAATGGAGATCTTGAAGAAGAAGTTTACATTGAGCAACCTGATGGATTTTCTTTGACAGATAACAAAGATATTGTTTGTAGGTTAAGGAAAGCTTTGTATGGGTCAAAGCAAGTTCCAAGAGCTTGGTATGCTAGATTGGATAAATATCTTTTGAAGATTGGTTTTTCTAAAGGTAATGCAGATAGCAACTTATACTATAAAGTAACTAATGATGACATCTTGGTTATAGAAGTTTTTTTTGATGATATAATCTTTGAAGGAGAAGATGAACTATGTAAAGACTTTTCTATTGAAATGCAACAAGAATTTGAAATGTTTATGATTGGAGAGATAAAATTCTTTTTAAGATTGCAGATTTCACAGACTAATAAAGGTATATTCTTGAGTCAAACTAAATACTTGAAGGAGTTACTAAATAAATTTGGGATGGAGAACTCTCAACCAGTAAGCACACCTATGACTACAAATGATAAATTATCACTAAGAGATGAATCTACACCTATTAATCCGACTAGGTACAAATCTATGATAGGAGGTTTACTGTATTTGACACAAACAAGACCTGATATTATGAATGCAGTATGTATTGTTTCAAGATTTCAGAGTAATCCTAGAGAAAATCATGAATCAGCAGTAAAAAGGATTTTCCGTAACTTACAAGGCACTACAAATCTTCGCTTATGGTATCCTAAAGATGAAAATTTTGAATTATGTGCATACACAGATGCAAATTGGGCAGGAGATGTAGATGACAGAAAAAGCACCACCGGAGGAGCATTTTTTCTTGGAAGCAGATTGATTTCTTGGTTGAGTAAGAAACAAAGTTGCACATCTTTATCAATAGCAGAATCAGCATATGTTTCAGCAGCAACTAACTGTACACAAGTTCTATGGCTTAAGCAAATGTTGAAGGACATTAAGGTAAAATGCAAGGAACCTGTAACTATCTATTGTGATAATACAACAACAATTGATATATCTAAGAATCCGGTACTACATTCTAAAACCAAACATGTTTCTATCAAACTGAATTTTCTAAAAGAGAATGTTGAAGCAAAAGAAGTGAAACTTTTTTATGTGAATACTAAAGAACAAATTGTAGATATTTTCACTAAACCTTTGCCTAAGGAGACTTTTGATTATCTGAGAGATCAGCTTGGTGTCATACCCCCACTGGTAGAGACTTAGACAGTTGATGATTGTCATCAACCGGCAGAATAAAAATAGACAAATCTTTTATTTCGGCTTTGATGAGGAAGCTACTTCTCAAGGGGAGTAGTTGGTACATTGAATCGATTGGTATTTTGTATTTGAACTTGGTTTTGTACTGGCTTTGGCATTTGATGTCAAAGGGGGAGAGATTGATATGGAAAAACACATGTTACTCCTAGGGGGAGAGATTGTTACTTTGGGGAGAGATTAATTACTCTCTGTATCTGAATTTTTTATTTCTGGTTATGATCTCTTTTCGGAGATTGATGGTTTTTGGTTTTTGGCTTTTCTGTTTTGGCACTTTGATGGTTTTTCCATCTTGTGTTGCCATCAATGCCAAAGGGGAAGATTGTTGGTATTTTGGATATGTTGATATGGTTTTGTCATTGATGTCAACACCTATTAACACCTATCAACTCTGGTCAAACTATCAGCACTTGGAGGTTTGGTTATGTTCACCGGCAAGCAAGTGACTTATGCACAGTCACCAGTATCTGATTCACCAGCAAGTTATATTGACCATCGGCACTTGGAATGATATGGAAAACACCTAGTTATGTCGAAGACATCATTTGGACACTTTGTCTTGGATTTTTGTTCACTGGTATATTCGAGTTTGCATATTTGCCATTACCGGCAAATAGGTCCAGAATAAGCACCGACAGGCTTATCTATTCCAGATCAGCACGACACATTATGGAGATGATTTTATTGTTATTGTAAATGCATTGAGCTGACATCATGCATCGAATATTGTTTTATGTGTAATTGATTTTATTGTAACAAGCCGACCTACTAAAATTGGTCTTAGGCTTTGGTATATATGTAAGATCTCATTTGTGAGATTAAAGGGAATGAATGTATGGTAGAGGAGAAGGTAATTGAATAAGGTATATACAAATACTTGAGCTATGCACGCAGACAACATTTGAAGAGGTCCTAGAAGAAGACAACAGAGCTAAACCAGTACTGAATCCAACATAAGAAGATGCTATTTTGTGCAGTACATTATCATTGGATTTAGCCATCCAATTGTAGTCAGTGTGACTCCCTATTTGTGATTGAGCAGTGAGCTCTAGGCGCTTGGCCTTTCTACATGTGCAAACCCTATTTGTATACACATACTATCTACAGTAGTATCATCTGATTGTGGGTAAGATTTCCCACCGTGGTTTTTCCCCTTACAGGGTTTCCACATACAAATATTGGTGTTATGTGTTGTGGATGTTATTGCCTTTCTGTTTCATGCATTAATCTTTATTGGTACTGCAATTAACTAATAAATTGTCTACCGGCATAAAGTTTTGTTTACTGGTATTGAGCATTATGTTTGGTTGAGTTTTTTTTTTCTTTTGAAATTATTAGACAACTGATTCACCCCCCCCCCCCCCTCCTCTCAGTTGTCTCTGAGACCTAACACTCTATATGAGACTAGAAGCAAAAAGGCTATCAATGATGGAATTGGATAAGAAGTTGAAAGTTGAAGCACTCTTGGTTGTTCATCTAGTAAATTCAAAGGAAGAAATTGATGAACTTATCTCTGAAGCTAATCGATCAGTATTTATTAGTGGACACCGGCAAGTAAGCCTGATGGCTAGAAGGGTAAAAGAGATTGCATATGAGACCACGGACAAATGGGATATATTGTAGAGAAAGAAAAGTAAGAGGAAAAGAGAAGACCTAAACAGACATTCAAAGTATATCAGAAAGACAAGGACAAGGGTAAAGGCAAAATTGGTGGCATTCTAAACATAAAGGTTATAGATAACCTTCCACTACCTCCTTTGGATTCACCACCAGTACACTCAGAAGATCCACTGGTTACTGATATTGAAGGTATAACACATGATAATACTAATCCAGAGTCTGAGATACTCTTTACAATGAATATGGATACTCAAGAGGCAAAAATTGTTGTGGATAAAGATAATTCAGAGGTTAAGGCAAACAGTGTTGATAATAGAAAGATTTCAGAGGAAGTGGAAAAAATAGTTGACATTCAGGAAACTAAGATCCCAACCCAAAAAGAGCAACCGATAGAGACTGAAAAACCTACAAAAGACAAAGGTACTAGCACAGGGCCATCGGAGACTAAGATTCCAGCAGTTGAACTTTCAGAAAAACAATCTGAGGAAGAAATTCATGTTGAGTCTAGGAAACCAGAAGTTACAGAGGTTCATGATGAGAATGGAAGTAAAATGGATACATCCGATGGAAGCAAAGAGGATATAGTGAAGGTAATTGGTCAGACATTTGTTGAGATGAAATCTACAGCTGAACCGAGTACATCTACAGGTGAATTCAGACCTACTAATATTACAAAGGTACTTTTGGATTCTATAAAAAGGATAACTGATTGCAATGCATTGGCTTTTAAGGCAATTGATAGCACATTACCCATTCTGAAGATGATTGCACCTACATGTCAGACAGATCACATTAAGGATTCTATAGGTAAATTGGATACATTATCCAAATTTATTGCTGACAATGTTATAACTATAGACAAGGTAAATGAGGATATAATTAAGGAGAGAGTTGACAAGGATAAAAAAACATTCTTTGAAAACACTATAAAGAAATGTACCGATCATGTGGATACACTTTTACCAATACTCAATTCTACAATTTTGGAGTATAAGGAGTTGTATAGAGAAGCATGTAAGCCACATTGCTTGATAGAAGACATTGATGAAGAAATTAAAAAGACACAGAAGGAAATTGATGACATTGCGAACAACATGATAGGTTCTTCCAAACTTATATCACTTTTTGAGCAGGAAATGGCAGTTTTTGAGGAGGAGTTGGAGAAACTTGAGAAAGAGAAGGCTAGAATAAGGTCTAATTCTCAGTAACTAAAAGATAAATTTGGTCTGAGGATGGATAATCTGATTACTCAGAGAGTTGAATTGTCTAAGGCAATAGTACAAGGAGAATGATCACCAGAGTAGCAGATGCACTATCTCACCGGTATGATCCAGTAGACAGAGGTAACTCTTAATGACATCAACAAGTTTATGCAAAGTTGAAATATGATTTTGGCAGACATCTTTCAGATTGTAACCAACCGGTTATAGAATTTGAGGTAGCATTTTTGCACTCTTTTGATTATTTATGACATCCTTTGTAATTGATGTCAAAGTGGGAGTAGTGGAGAGAAAAATGCATGTACAAAGGAGATCACTTGCTCAGGAGGAGCACATCTTTTTGGATTATTTTTGGATTATAGTTTTTGGATAACAGTTTTGGATTTTTCTCATGAGTGTTGCCATCAATGCTAAAGGGAGAGATTGTTTCCATTCTACACTCTTATCAGAATAGTTGATGTTGTCATTGATGGCAACCCACCGGCAATTGGTTTCTACAAGCCCGACATCACATACATTATACACCGGCAGACACCGGCATCGGTAGGCACTTCATCGACATTCATATTACATCAGCAACAATGCATACCGACACTCCAGCCGACATGGGATGAAGTTTTGTTTATTGTAATATAATTATCTTTTGTAAGACGACATGGTATATTGTAAAAGACTCATATATGTATGAGATCTTATAGGTCATTTAGTAGTAAGTAATAGAGGAAGGATATTGTATGGATATGCAAAGATTGTATAAGGTGATTTAGTGACAGAGAAGGTTTTTTATTAAGGTATCTATCTGAGCTTAAACTGGTACTGAACTTGGCATTGGAGATGCTATTTTGAGTAGTACATTGTATTGGATATATTAATCCACTTTTGTAGTCAATGAGACTCTTCATGAGTAGTGAGCTCTAGGAAGTTGGTCTCCCTGCATGTGCAGGCCCCTATTGTAAGTAGTATTTATTCATTGGCCAGTGAGTAAATATTATGGGTCACAAATCCCACCGAGGTTTTTCCCACACCGAGTTTCCTCATTAAACATCTTGTGTTATGGTGTGTTTCTATGTTGTCTCTGGTATTTATGTTTATTGCATTAATTTTGGTTTACCGGTACACTGTTTTACACTGCAAAGTTATCAATAAGTTTAAATATTTTGTTAACTAGTTAGACACTGATTCGCCCCCCCCTCTCAGTGTCTTTGGGACTGTCATTGAATCTAACAGTTTACACTGGCAACAAAGCATACCGGCACTCAGGCCAACATGACACAAAGTTTTTTTTATGTGAATTGTATTATAATGTAATTAATTATTTGTATAACTGACATGATGTATTGTAAAGACTCATATATGTATGAGATCTTGTAGGTCATTTTATATATAGATATGGCACAAGCGAGAGAAATGAAGGTAGTAATGTAATGAATGCAAGCGGTATATGAGAGTGAATGACTGTTTATGCATTACTGAATGTAATCATCTTATGAGCGAATAAGGAGCAGAGTAGAGCAGAGTGAATTTCATTCACCGAAAAGGTTTTCGGTTATGGTTTCTGACAAAGCTTAAACCGGTACTAAATCAAGCATTATACATGCTATTTTGAGCAGTACATTGTCTTGGATTTAATTATCCATCTTGTAGTTAGTGAGACTCTTTCATTGAGGAGTGAGCTCTAGGTTGTTGGCCTTCCTGCATGTGCAGGCTCCTATTGTAAGTAATATTTATTCATATTGGCCAGTGAGTAAATATTGTGGGTCACAAATCCCACCGAGGTTTTTCCCTTACTAGGTTTCCTCGTTAAAAAATCTTGTGTTATAGTGTGCATTTATGTTGTCTCTATTATTTCTCTTTGTTGCATTATTACTTGTTTACCGGTACATTAATTTGGGTTACAAAGTTATAAATAAGTTCAAATATTCCATTAACCAGTTAGACACTGATTCACCCCCCCTATCATTGCATCTAACACCTACCTAATCCAAAGTCTTTTCTCGATGAATACATTTTTTCCATTGAAGTTGATGAATCTTGGGAATTATACTTTGATGGCTCTAAGTGTCGTATAGGATTAGGGGTAGGGGTGGTCTTAATCTCTCCTAAAATGAATCCTATTCCTTTATCATATCATCTCAATTTCTTATGTACTAACAACATTGGTGAATATGAAGCTCTTATAGCTAGAATTAAAGCAGCTTTGGCATTGAGTGTAAAGAATTTACATATTTATGGAGATTCTCAACTAATCATAAGACAAGTGATAGGGGTTTATCAAGCTAAACAAGACAAACTATCACAATATAAAGATCTATCTTTATCCTTGTTACAAAAATTCAATTTTTACACTATGGAGCCCGTTCCTTGAAAAGATAATCGACATGTTGTTGCAATGGCATGTGTCACTTCTCTTGTGTCTCTAGAGGACCCCATGGTAGATCTTCAATTCTATTCACATCCATACTTCCCTGGCTATTGTTGATAACCCTAGTGATGTGGCATATTGTTGCATTATAGATTCTGATGAATGGTGCTTGCATTTCATAAGATATTTGAGTGATGGTACCTTTCCTGATTCGGCGAATAAGAATAATAGGGCAAGGGTTTGCAAATTGGCTGCTAGATACATTATCCTTTCTAATGTTCTCTTTAGGAGGGGTTATAATGGTCTTCTCCTTCGATGCTTAAACAAGGTTGAGGTCCCTATTTCTTTTGAAGAAGCACATTCAGGTGCTTGTAGGGGGCATTTTGGGGGTAGGTCTTTAGTTCAGAGATTTCTTCGAATGGGATATTATTGGCAAACCATGGAAAAGGATTCTTTTGTGTTTGTTAAATGATGTCATCGATGTCAGCAAAATAGCAATTTGATCCATGCCCCTGCCCAAGAGCTTCAATCACAGGTAGCATCTTGGCCCTTTTCTACATGGGGTTTGGATCTTGTTGGTAAAATATCTCCTTCTTCATCTCAAGGACATACTTTCATCATAACTGCCATTGATTACTTTACGAAGTGGGTGGAAGTTGTTCCTCTTTGATCCACTACCGCTGAAGTAATTTGTCAATTTATTTTGAAAAACATCATTTCTCGATTTGGGCTATCTTCCACCTTAGTTTCAAATAATGGAACAACATTCAAAAATAAGGATGTGAAGAAGTTTCTCGAGAAATATCACATTCAACATAAATTTTCTACACCTTACTATCCTCAATCAAATGGTCAAGTTGAGTCATCTAATAGGATAATTGAACAAATTCTTCAAAAGATTGTAAACAAGCATGGAAAGGATTGGCATACTCAATTGACCTATGCTCTATGGGCCTATTGCATAAGTGTATGTGTTGCTATGGGTTGTACCCCTTACAATCTTTTTTATGGTGTCGACGCCATTATACCTTTGGAGTTAGAAATTCCTTCTTTGAGAGTTTCTCTTAAGGGTATAGTGGATGATGATTCGTATAGAGAGCAAAGACTTCAACAAATTGAGATGCTCAATGAACGGCATATAAATGCCCTTGAGCATATTCAAGTGTATCATAAAACTTTGCAATGAAGCTACAATGATAAGGTTATTCAACATTCCTTCTCGGTAGGGGACTTAGTCCTTTATTGAGAATCAACGCAATGTTAACAAGACTCTAGAAGTAGGTACAGGTCTCGAGTAGGCATCTACATCACTCAGAAACCTCAGAAGTGTAAGAAACCTATCAAGGACAGGGGCATGGCACCCTGGTCCCACACTCTGTCAGCAGGACTTGGCAGAATAGCAACTCACAGGTCTCAAAATCCCTCTTGTCAGTTACAGCTCCAGAATTGCAGAATCAGGACAATGGCATGGCACCCTGGTCCTAGACATTTCTGCTCAGATTTTATACACAGGTGCACCTCTGATTTTGCCTTTTGATATGTACTTTTCAGCACTGTATCAGTTGTTCTTTGATCTGCATTCTCAGATTAGGATTTGCTTGCTTACTTGTTTTCTAGGTTAGATTGCATTTTACATCATTCCTCTCTCTCATTTACAGCAAATGAATAGAAAACCTAAGAGATAATCTGCAACTCTCTCTTTCTCATAAGAAGTATCTGACGTGTGTTACCTCCCTAGGCTCTTTCATATTCCATAAGTGTGTATGAGAGTGGGATTAGGGTTTCCATACTTAGTCTCACTTTTTCCCCTACACATTTTGGTGCAAGTTATGCTTCAAGCACGAATAGGTACTTGATTTTTCAGGATGTGCTCAATTGGAAAAATTATTTTTAAAAAAAAACTCAACAAAAAATTACAAAAAAATACACAACTTCTAGTGCTGACTCTTACCTATCTTTCTGCCAAAGGATTTGTCAAAATACCAAATCAAACTATGATTTTTTTGATGTGCATGTCAGACACTATGTTATGTTTTTTAGAAAAAATCAGGGTTATTTTTTGTGCATGAAATATTTGACCCCTTAATCTTATCCAATTTTGAAAAAAATTCATAGTTTGGAAACTAGATTCAGAGTACTACAATCTTTGTTCTTTGAGTATCTTCATAACTTGAGTGGATGGCTCTCAACTTTCTCCTCCAAGTTTAGGTTTACCTGATCTTAGAAAAAATGTGTGCACTTATATCCCCCTTTTTTCACACCATCTTGGCGCTCTTACCCATCAAAACCACTTAACCATTTCACCAAATATCACCAACTGGGACCAAGAACATCGACTGACTGTCTAGAACATAATCAATAGATTCTTGAGCACCAAATCATGAACCAACTGAATATGGCATGCATATAATCATCATGAATATCCTTCCAAAATTGAATCCAACAATCTGAACATACCAAAGGAGAATCTCTGATTACCTCTTCCAGAACCATGTCCAACCGGAGCAGGTCAGCAACCAACCAGAGTAGTGTTGACATCAATGACAACACAATCAATTCCAACATATTGCCAACACTTTCACAATTTGATCTAATGAGATAGGACGTATAATAGTATAATTACCTTGTTTCAATACCTCATCAATTTCAGATTTTGGTTTCTTGCTGGATCTTGTTCTATTAGATGGCTTCTCCTTTGTGATCTTAGTGGCATTTGGAGCTTTAGCCTTCACCTCTTTAACTGCCTCATTTGATTTAGTTTCTTCATCATCAACCACCACAAATTTGACTGATTTCCACTTCTACACACCACTGGATGGCTTAACTAAGGATTTGGGCTTGCTTGCTAGTTTATTAGTACCGAAGGAAGGAGAAACATTTCTAGTTTTCCTTGCCTTTCGCTTAGGTGCTTCCGGACTAGCTTATTTCTATATATTTTTCTACTTCAAAATGATATTCTCCTCTATCTTTTCTGATAGTTTCCTTGGTTATCCCTATGCTTTCCGCAAAAGCTTCAACCTCTTTTCGGACTTTCTTCTAAATGACTAGTTTCTTGAACTATTGATGTAGTTTTAGGCTCTTCTCCTTGTAGGTTCTAAAACTTTCTTCATTGGGGTCCACGGGTTGACTCAACAAATGTTGACCATATAGTTCTAAAATCTATTCATCAACCTCATAGCCCATTGGTAGAATCTATGAAGTTCAGGGATCCCCCTCAAGCACTGGTCAATGTCAACCATGAAATAGATGGTGTCAGCATACTTGCCCATAATATACTTCAGGATTCTCTCCCTCTCATGCATCTCCTCTTGAAATTTCTTTAAATAGCCCCACAAATTCTTGTTCCTGGCTTTGGAGTCACAAGAACTATATAGATACTCCTGGATCTGCAATCCCACTGTACCGAACCAACTCCTGGAATCTCATTCTTGAAGTGGAAGAATATGCACAGAAGTATATTACCATACTTGAAGGGGTGCCTCTTATTCTCTTTGATTTTCTTCAAGTTCTTGATAAGCTCACTCCAAAGAAACTCACAAACATCATATTTCTTATTCTCCCTTAACATCTCATATGCATCGTATACTGCAGTATTAGAGATAGAGTTCATTCTATTAGAGTTGCAAATCTTATACACTATCACCATGGATGCAAACTAGATGTCATCCTCCAAAATATCATCAATAGTCATCGCCCTTTTATTGAATTTTGACTCGATTGCGTTGGCTACAATGTCATTCTTTACCATTTTCAGAGATGATAATTGATCAGATGCACACAAACCTGTTACTGCCTAAATCACACATTTAGTGATCTTATGCGGCTTATCCAACCACATGAATTCATCGTGAACATGACTCATGATGTACCAAATCCATTCATGTTCATACACCATCAAAAACTTCACAAATTGAGTAAAACCCTTGCTTTCCAATCCTTAAAATTCAAGTTTCAACATGGAGCTTTGATAAGATAATAGGTTATTGAAAAGATACAGCATTTGGGAGCTTCCCAATTCTTCAATCGGACAATGTGTGTAAACCCTTATGTCTTTGTTATGCAGGACTCCATAGGGCACAAACGAAAATACACTTTTAAGGTCGTCCTCCATTAAAATGAATAGATGTGTAGCTAGGAAATTGGAAATCATCAAAACAATTCAATATACTAATCTAGCTCAATCACGAAAACTAAAATGCAATGATCTATCCTAAACACACTCAATAAAGACATGAAAATGAAACATTCAAAACTAAAGACTATGCAAACCAAATGTAGATCTGAATGCTTCCTTCATGCGGCTCCATTGTCCTTCTTTCTTCTCCAAATAGCTTTGTTGTGGATCTCACCTACTAGTGCATGATCATGATATGAAAGCAAGTAGACAAGATGATTGCTCAAGAATACTTGAAGCGTGATTGATTCGACAAAGTAATTCAAAACAAGCTATTATTAGATTGGGATTGAAGAAATTCATCCAATTTATAGACAAATTGGAGAAATGATCAAATTAGCATGATTCAATTCAAATGGAAATTGCAAATCAATTATGTCAATTATGACAAATTATGACAAATTATGACAAATTATGCACTTTCTATGCAAAATTGATTGATTGATAATTTATGACAAATTATGACAACCTTCTATGTCAAAAATTGATTGATTGTCAATTATGACAAATTATGACAAATTTCTATGTCATTCCCATGAAGTTAGGAGAAAAATAGGAGGAAATTGAAATTAGGAATTAGAAAATTAGAAAATTGGAAAAAAGAGGAAAATTAGGAATTAAGAAATTAGAAAAATGAGGAAATTAGGAATTAGTGAATTAATTAATAATTTTTCATTTATTAATCAATTCACAAAGAGGGAATTTAGAAATTGATGAAAGATTAGGGAATTAGGTAAATTAATTAATAATGTCATTTATTAATTAATTCACAAAAAGAGGAAATAATTAGTTAGCCAATTAAATTAAACATTTAATTGCGACACGAAGACTTAGGATAAATAAATAAATTATTTAACCTAAAGGAAGAAAAGGCAAACAGGGTTAAATGATTAAATCACGAAACCCTAGAATATAAATTAGCAATGCAAGGATGACAATTAGGTCTTGATGTAAAATTGATTTGATCATGATTCGAATTAACAAAGGACCAATGTGATAAATGATTTGGTTGATAAACTGCGCCAATTGACGAGGAACAATGACTAATTGATCCAAATTGACATACTTGAGACAGACAATGATTAATGACAAATTGATCGCAAAATGACAAGATCGACAAGAGGACAAGAATCGATGACAAAATAGATTGCAAGACGACAAGATTGAAAATGACCACGATCGATGACAAATCGATCGCAAAATGACAAGATCGAACATGACAACGATCGATGACAAATCGATCGTAAAACGACAAGATTGAAAATGATAAGGATTGATGACAAATCGATCGCCAGATGATAAGATTGATAAGAGGACAAAACCCTAATTAGGATTGACGATGTCCAAAATGATGACAAATGAGCACGCACATT
>NW_026730195.1:0-20199 GCF_030272615.1 Cryptomeria japonica
CTTTAGTTGTTTTAGGCTCAAGGCTATTTAACCATTATCTTTCTTCTTTTAGATAAGAAAACTAAAAGAAGAAAGACTCCAAAGGCTAAACTTGTTGATAGACACATTAACTATCAACAAAAGATAAGAAAGCCTTGAACTAGAGATAGTTCAATGGGTCCTACTAGGCATGCTAGAAATTGTGGTATGATCGGTGGCTTGATTTGGAACCGTCTAATGAATGTATTTTTCCTAGATGCTTTTAAAGACTAGTCCCACCTAGCATGCTAGAAACTGGTGTAACAAAAGTTTGCACCCTTGATGAACACCTATTCTCATCAACCTTGTGAAACATGGAAACAACCTCCAAGTGTGGGACCTTGCATAATGTGGGGTTGAGTTTTCAGAGAAAAATGACTTCCTTATCAATCAAAGTGCATATGTTGGACCAACCCAACACATATTAAGACCTAATCTAGTGATCTTGAGGGGGGAAAAGGGAGAGGGAATTCTTAAAACGGAAATAAGGTTTGCAGCTAGATTGAAGTATGGTCTTCCCTACCTATAATTGCATAAAACATCAAGAAAACTACCCAAAGTATGCTAGACTTTGAATCCTATTTTTCTCCATTCTCTTCCTTGCCATGTCTCGAAAGCCCTTGTGCCACACTAGAGGAAGTCATAAATCCAAAAAAAAAAAAAGCATTGGGCCTAACAAAATAACCAAAGGGAAAGAAATCACGTTCCCATCCCTACCAAAGTAGCAAAACTCTCATACCACTGATCCCAAACATGGCCATATTGGAAGCCCTAGCCAAAAGCATCAACCCTGCCCACTAACACACCCCACTGCTCACATACCCAAACATGGGTTTTGGCTTTCCCATGTAGGTTGCCATTAAAAATGGATGCCCATTCACCAGGCTTCCCATTCTATAATAGAGCAATATCTTCTAGATTTGGCAAAACCTGAGCAACAATAGGTCCTCATAGTGGCAGCTCTATTATTTTAAATAATTTTCTATTTTCTAATTTACGATATGTGTGTTTGAAAGTATAAAATGGTTTCCTCTAATGTTATTAGTCCATGGAAATGAGCTTACTAAAAAAACAATGGTTGTTGCTAATAATTTTTAAGAGTGTTTAAAGTGGGTGGTTCCATTGATTTATGTGTAGCTTAATATGGAAGCAAATAGAAGGCATGCAAACTATGCCTAAAAGAAATGTGGTCTCATGGAAATCCAAAATATTTTTAGTAAGTCATTTTAACAGACTTTTTTGCAAAGTTTATATGAAAAATGTTAGATATCCTTAACAAACCATAATGACAATAGCTCATTTTCTTCTATGTAGCCTACTATGGGTAAGATAATTAACTAGTCTAAGATTAAATAACCATTAGGGATAACAAGAAGAAGAACAAAACAAAACCCAAATGATTTTAGTGAGATATATTCATATATGGTTGTAAAGAAAAGCAACGAAAAGATAAAAGAATCATACAGTTCTCCTGTCGATGGTTTGCTTGTCCTAGAGAACCCTATCAAGAATTGAAGGTTTGGTGAAATGACAAAACTGAAGCCTTTGGCGTAGCCAGTCATGTGATCATTCATTATCAATCAACAAAACCTTGCCATAATGGGAAAAAAGCTCTGCAAGCCTATCTTTCTCCCATGATATTCACCAATGAAGAGTTTTTTGTGAATAGAATCAATTTCTATTTCTTCAGAAAATTTGCCAACCCCTCTGTGTAAAGTAAAAATCCTTGCTAATGCAGACGATGGAGATCTATCCTTTCTTCTCATCGGCTATATTTATTTCTTTGAAGAAACCTCTCATTTGTCATTGAAGAAAAACACTCCATAGAATACAACTCATAGAAAACACTTTGTATCCATTTCTGCTACCTTGCATTTGTAATGTTCAACCCACATTTATTTTTTCTTTCACGGATGTGCTGACATTGTATATTGTGTGAGTGTATATAGTTCATGTTTGAATCATCATCAGTTACAAAATATCAGCGTTGCATGAATATAATTTCAGACCGTAAGATGTAGAACAAATATATGACATGATGGCTTCTTTCTTATAAATATTTTAGGGCGATTCTTCATCTCATAAGTTTTATAACTATCAAGAATATTAATCATTTCTTTTTTCTTATACTGACAGATCTAGTGACCTCTATTTGGTAACATTGTAGATTAGGCCAATTGCCTAAATATATAACTAATAAATTGTATATTTTTTTTAAAATTGATTTTTTGATTTATTGTAATAATATTGTTAATAATATTATTATTTAACCTTATAAAAATTATATATGTAAATGATAATAACAAATGCTACAGAATGGTGAGTACTTGCTTTTATAATATCATAACTAGCAAATGCACCTTAGTGTGCAATGGGTACGCCAAAGAGGTGTGAAAGGTCACTTTGGGAAAATTTTAATACTTATTTTGCATACATGTGTGTTGCATATGAGGTCAATTGATTGGCCATTTAGCAAATGATGTTTGTGTAACAAAGGTGTGAATGGAGAAGTTATAGCTTCAAATTAACTATGCATCTAGTTACAAGGATGTAACATATTTAAATATTAAAGTCTTTGAATGAGGGAGATAATTAGGCTCAATTACCAACAATCTCATGCTATTTTTTCAATGGAAAGAGGGAGGGGAAGGGAGAGTTAGGGATAGAAAGAGGGAGGAATAGAGGGGGAAGGAGTGAAACAGAGGGGTAAGGAGATGAAGAGGGTGTAGATATATAGAAGAAGATGATGAGAGAGAGAGAGAGAGAGAGAGAGAGAGAGAGAGAGAGAGAGAGAGAGAGAGAGAGAGAGAGAGAGAGAGAGATGGAGAGGCTAAAAAATAGAGATAAATAGAGATGGAAGAAGGAATATGGTGAGATAGAGATAGAAAGGAAAAATGATATAGGTATAAAGGTGTATGAAGAGGGAGAGAGGGAGACATGTCAAGAGATAGAGGGTGAGAAAGGAAGATAGAGGCAAATATAAAGATGGAGGGAGAGAAATAGATAAAGAGATAGAGAGAAGTAAGTGAGATATAAGGTATAGTGTGGTAGGGAGATAGAGAGGAAATGATAGAGAGATATAGAGGAAGAGGGTGAGTAATGCGAGAGGGAGAGATAGAAAAATAGAGATAAGAAGTAATATATAGAGGTAGAAAGATGGAGATATATAGGTGTGGACATATATGAAGAGATAATGCTCATAGAGATAGAGGGGGAGATGGAAGAAGAAATATGGAGAAATATCTAGAAGAAAATAGACATAGATATAGAGGTCTAGGAAGAGAGAGAGATAAGAAAGGATAGAGAGGGATACATGTCAAAAGGTAAAGGATGAGAGAGTAAGGTAGATGTAGAGATGAAGATAGAGAAAGAGAGAAAGAAGGTGAGATAAAGATACAGAGATATGAGTTGATAGAGAGGAAGAGATAGAGATATATAGAGGGAGAGGGAGAGATAGAGAGAGAGATATAGATGGTTAGATAGAGTGATAGATAGATAGGTATGTAAGGAGATTTAGATAGAGTGGGAGAGGGGAGGAGAGATATGTTGAGATACTCAAATAGAGAGAAATAGAGATAAAATTAGAGATGGGAAGAGAATTAGGGAGAAATAGAGATGGAGATATAACAAGATAGAGATAGAGGGGGAGATGGAAGAAGAAATATGGAGACATAGAGATAGAGAGGCAAAGGGATAGAAATAGAGTGGCAACAAGCTCATGCTCATAGGGTGGAAAAGGGATAGAAATATAGAGGGACACATGTTTAGAGATAGAGGGAGAGAGGAAGACACATAGAGATGAAGATATAGTGAAAGAGGAAGAAGAGAAATAGATCGAGATATATATAGATGTAGAGGGAAAGATAAATATAAAAATATGAAGATAGCGAGGGAGATGTAGAGATGAAAAGATAAATATAGATGGAGATGGAGAGAGATATAGATGGTTAAAGTGATAGAGAGACATATATAAGGACATATAAAGAGACGAGGAGAGGGAGACAAGGATAGAGAGACAAAAATAGAGACAAAAAAATGATGAGAGAGAGAGAGAATGTGTGTGTATGAGTGAAAGAGAGAGGGAGGGATAGAGATAAAGAGGAAGATAGATATAAATAAATATAGAGGGAGAGTGAAATAGAGAAAAGGGAGAAGTAAAGAAGAGGGGGAGAGATAGAACTCGGGAAAGAGATATTGGATGAGAGAGAGATGGAAGGAGAGATGAAAAGGGAGAGGAAGAATTAGAGATAAAATATAGAATAATAAATAAAATTATAGTATTAATTATATATAAACTAAATATATAATTATAATATTATCTAAAAAAAAAAATCATTTCATTAAAGACACATCAAAGAGAATATTTCATCTCAATGGTATAAATATTTGTCATGTAGTTAAATCACATCACTTTGATATCATCATTCTTAAAAAATTAGTTTTTAAGTATGAAATTATGAAAATTGTAGAAAAATAATAATTAAATATAGATAATAGTGTTGAGTTATATTACTTTTAAACATGGTTTTTTGATGGTAGGACAAAAATATTTATGTTTAGATTAACCATGTTACAAAATGAGTACATGTTTAGAATGTTATTTCTAATTACAGTTGACATATTTTAAATTTAATGATATCAAATTTGTATAATCCATAATTATAAGATCCTAATAATAAAGATGTTAAAATTACAAAAACCCATTAATAGATTAATATAATAAATACTTATTTAAAAATCAAAATAAAATTTATACTATAAATAATACAATTAATAAATAAAATTATATGAATATATTATATACTAATAATATTTAAAAATATATAGATTTTGTGATTGATTCATCATCAATCCTTGTCCTTGTCAGCCTTGTCATTTTGCAATCGATTCGCCATTGATCTTTGTCCTTGTCAATCTTGTCATTTTGCGATCGATTCGTCATCGATCCTTGTCCTTTTCAATCATGTCAATTTGGATCGATTAGTCATTGTTCCTCATCAATTGGTGCCTATCAATTTGATCTCCTTGTCAATCTTGGTCAATTTGTCATTGATTTTTGTCAATCAATCTCAATCATTTATCAACATTGGTCCTTTGTCAATCAGAATCATGATCGAACCTACATTAATTTCTTGTTGTCTTGACCTAATTCCTTGTCCTCTTATTTCTAGGGTTTTATGATTTGTTCATTTAATCCTTTTCTTCTTCTTCGTGGGTTAAATAAATCTATTTATTTAGTCCTAGGTCTCATTCATGAATTAATTAATGGATGAAAACCTATTAATTAATTCACCTAATTTCTATTTCATCTTTTTCCTGAATTTTCTAATTTGCTAATTTCTTCTAATTCCTAATTTCTATTTCTCCTATGTTCTTTAATTTTTCTAATATTTCCCCTAATTTCATTCCCTCATTTTCTCCTATGTTTATGCTTCCATTTGTTGCATTCATGGAGGCTATTTTCTCTCTTCCCTTTTGTCATGGGAATGGCATTTTAATCTTGTCATAATTTGTCATAATTTTTGTCAATCAATCTTGCATGTCAATCTTGTCATAATTTGTGCATAATTTGTCATTCTTGATTTGAATTTCCTTTTGAATCTCTTTATGCTAATCTTGTCCTCTCTCCAATTTGTTATAAATTGGATGATTTTCTTCAATGAAAAAAAGAAACCATGCTTCTAGTATCCTTATGCTACAATTTTCATCTTGGCAATCTTGCTTGCTTTCATACTTGCATTTTGCACTTGTAGGTGAGATCCACAAACAAAGTAATTTGAAGGAGAAAGAAGGACAATGGAGGAACAATGAAGGAGATACATGCTTTGGTTTGCATTTTATTTTAGTATTTCATCTTCATGCCTTTATTGAATGTTTTTAGGATTTCTTATCATTGCAATCTACTTTTGTGGTTGAGCTAGTTTAATATTGCTTTGATGCATTCCATTTTCCTATATACATTTTCTAGTGAACTCGACATGAACTAACCCCTTAACCATGTTTTTGAGTGATTTTGAGCTGATTTGCAGGTGAAAAACTCAAGAAACAGGGCAACTCAGAGCTTTCTAGACACTTATGTGGCTGTGTTGAGGCATTATACGCCTGTGTCAAGCCATTTTGTGCCTGTGTTGATGAGATTTGCACCCATGTTGATGAGATTTGCGCCTGTGTTGAGAATTTTGTGCCTGTGTTGATGGGTTCTGCGCTTGTGTTGAGGTATTCTGCACCTGTTTAAGGCAAGAAACAGAGGTGAAATTAGTGGTTTTTACTTGCAAATTTGTTTGTTTTCATTCTATTTTCTGCATTCTGGTATTCTTTGGTGCTAATTCTTTGTGCAACATCTTGGCATTATGTGTGATGAAGACTAAAAATACAACTACTAATGAATCTTATGTAGGACGCGGTCAAAGACTTTCACCAAAACATCTTGCTTGCAATTTTTAAAGTAGTTGCACATTTCATTTCTTAAAGGTTAATGAACACCATGCATGCTTTGTTTGTTTTTAATTTTATTGGATGTTTTAACCCTTAGAATTGGGCCTGCCTCCCGATTTGCCTGGCACTTCGCATAGGCATTAGTGAGATGGAACGACCCTAAGTGGTGACGGGCTAAAGCCAAGCTCTTCCAAACCACTCTAAATAACTGTGGAGGCAACGAAATTTGTAGACAACGGGTGTTGGAATGGTATTGCGATGATTTATTCGCCGGATCAATACCCACCCGAATGGATGCCCTTACTAGAATCTCTTGTTTTTAGATGCCAAAATCCTTCTATCTATTGGCTCAGGCATTGTGATATGCGCATGCCGAAGACACCTCTCATGTACTCATCAGTTAGAGATAGAAAGTTCTTGGGAAGTGATGCCCCTTGAACTCGAAGCTTGGTATGCCCAAGAAGTGAGTGCACTGTAAGGGGGAGCTAGTGCTACCAAGCGTCTAGCTATCCGGCTGAGTCTTGTATTTTATGGTTAGAGGATTCAACAAGTATTGCCCTTGCCAGCCATAGGATTTGTTGTGAATGTGCTTGATTGTCTTGAGTAAAAGTCAAACAAACATTTTGTCTTCCGTGATTGTCAAAAGTTAAATCAAAAAACAAACTTTCAAAAGTGCTCATAATCAACTTGGGTTTTCAAAATAAAAAAACTTCAATTCAAAACAAAATCCAAACAAAAGTCCAAATTTGTCCAAGTATTCATCCAACATTTGAACATGGCTTGTCAAAACATTGAATATCCTTGTTTCAAAATTCATGCCACTTTAGGCTAGGTTTTGCATAGTCCAACTTAGGTCCTAAGGCATATTGTCATCTCCCTTTATTTTAGTCCTTTTCATTGCAAGCATCCTCATTTTGTACTTGGGTTCAAAATAATTTCCCTAAGTTTTCATTTCATTGTCATATCCAAGCTAGATTTCCATTTAGGTGACATTTGTGCATTATCCTTGTCATGCTAAAATTAGGTCTTGCCTAGGTTGCATTTTGCATATTCCAAGTCATTGGTCTTTGCGTATCCTTGTCATTGTATTGTCATCTTGTCTTGGCTTCATCTTGTCATATCATATCCTTAGATCTTTTTCATGTCATATCCTAAGTCATTGTCATAATCATTGCCTTCTTGCATTTAGTCTCAAAAATTTGATTTGTCAAACTTGAAAAATCAAAACTTTGGATGATACCCTAAGTTGTTGTTAGGGAGTCTTGACCTGATCTAAAAATTTGTCCTTTCATTAATATCATTTTTGTCAAACCTAGCTTAGTATCCAAGCATATAGGTGAGACATTGTCAATTTGTCCTATTGTCATTTGGTCCTTTGTCCTTTAAGGTCTTGGCTTCATTTCAATTTCCCAAGGTTGAGTCATTAGGTTTGCATTCCAAAAAGTTTGTCCAAATCTTGAAAAAAGTCCAAAAACATTAAGTTGCATTGTCATCCTTTTAGGTTGCATTTGTCAATCCCATTAGTTGCATTGCATAGTGACATGTTTGTTGAAATGAGGTCTCAACCTTCTTACGAAGCCATGTCATCACAATTAAGAAATCAATCATGTCAATCCATTCTCTACATGTCTCAGAACATGGATCAAACTTATCATGATGATGTAAATGTCCAAATACAAAAACTAGAGGAGAAACTAGCTCAAGAAAAGGAGATTTTGGAACAAAAAGTGAAAAACATTGAGAAGAATAGATCACAAATGTCCAAAATATTTAAAAAAATTTCAGGTCAAAATCCAAATATTGAGCTAATTGATGTAAGATCTCTTATTGAACTATCAGACATACTAGCTCTCTTCTCACAAATACAGATGATGAAACAATTTCAAGAAAAGAGACAACAACATTATGTGCCTCCACAACAAGAACAAGGTGTTTACTATCAATTAGATTTTCAACCATCACAACCAATTGTTCAACAGCTCCAACATTTCCAATAGACACAACCAATGGTCCAACATATACAACCAACACAACCAATGGTCCAATTTCAACAATATGTCCAACCAACTATACAATGTCCACAAATAGTTCAACCAATGGTGGAATATCAACAAGTTCAATCAACATATCAATGTCAACAACTACAATCACAAATTCACAAACAAAGGTTGCAGCACACACCAAGCCAAATTTTGAACATGTCAAACCAATTTGATCAACATCTAGTTTGAAATCAAAACATGACATCAGACCCGAACCAACTCCTTTCCAAACAAGTTCAAATTCCAGATACAACTATGTCAAAACCTCAAAAGAAAGGTGGCCTTATTGCAAGGATCTTAAGGAAATTACCAAGTGAGTTCTTTTAGGAAGATCAAAATAATACACTTATGTATAGCAATGCCTCATCCCCCCACAAACAAATTGACTCTCCAGTGGCATCTATCCCTACACCTTTAGAAGTTTCACAAGAACCTTCCATATTGTCCTCATCAAATAATACACCCAAGGATGCAATTATCCAAAGGCTATCCATAGGTGATTGCCAAGATAATCCAATTCATGATGCACATCCTTGTCATGTTTCAGAAATACAAGACCCATTGCCACCATGCACTTTATTGCCATTACCTATTTTAGAGGACCCCATTTGAAGTCCCTCTTCCTCATGTTCAAGCATTGATTCCTTGCTAGAATCCATCACAAATGTTCAAAATGCATTTCCTTCATGCCAAAACATTGATTCCTTGTTAGAATCCTCCATGCATATCCAAAGTCCAACCCCATGTCAAGAGGATAATTTAGAGCATGAAGAAATGTGTCTTAAAAAAGATCAAGATCAAGATCCTGAAACCTTATCATCCCATCCAATTGTTGACCAAGACCCCATGTTCCCAGACACTCACAAAGAGTCCCATATTCTTGTCCATCCTATCCAAAGTCCTATTGACACTTCATTCCCCGAGCAAGATAAAGATATCCTAGTCCATCCAATCCCAAACGATCCCCTTCCATTTCATAAGAAAAATGTCCTTTCAAGTCCTATTGACATTCCACTTCCTAAGAAAGATCAAGATATCCTTTCCATCCTTTCCAATGATCCCATTAAAAGTCAAGAGCAAAGCACCTTTAAAGAGGATTCCAATGATCTTCCTCCTTGTCAAGATCAAATTATTCCTTTAAATCCTCCACAAGATCTTTTTGTTCCTCCATCTCCTTGTCTTAATGCTCCATATACACTCTAAGATGGCATTTCTTTTAATGATCCCATTATTTCTCCCATTCCATCTCTCGAAGAGCCTGTCATTAAACCATGTCCACTACACAATCCTAGTCCCCCTCATGATCCTAATCCCCTTCATGATTCTAACATGTCAGTGCAAGATGTTCATGAACCCTCGACATGCATAATGGGTTCTTCCACTTTGGTGCAATCCGATCCACTTCAAGATCACATTATTTCTCTCATATCATATCCACCTCATAATGGACTCGCATCTTCTTCCCAAAGAAAATAATATCCTACAAGTTAAGATATTCATAAAGGCAAAGGGGTAGACCTTCATGAGAAAGAACCCCTCCATATCAAAGAAGATCTTAAGGGTCATGTCTACACAACTCACTCTCAAGACATTGGTATCCCTCCATCAAAATCAAAATGTACACCTTCCCCATCATACTTTCCATCCATCTTAGGTCCTTATATCCCTTCATCCTTTATGCAAGGTCAGCAAAAGCATAAATCTTTGAGTAAATTTCATCCATCCAAAAGAAGTCCATTTCATTCATATCCATCCATGCATTCCTTCCCCCCTCCAAGTAATTTGGATGCCAAGTATAAACATCATAAGTCTAGCAATCCACATGTATTCAAGGATCAACATGTCCAATATAATCAACATGTCAAAACAAAGAACAAATTGATCTATAAAGAAAAAGGAATATCCAAAAGGCCACAAAGGCCCACTGAGCAAAATAAAGCAAAGTCAAAATATATATGGGTTCCTAAATCCCTTATGCAAGCAATGCACTCCAATGAACCACAAAAGCATGAAAAATCAAAAACCATGTGGATCCCTAAGCAGCTCCTTGAAGCACAAAAGCCTAAAGAAACATCGAACTTGGCATCCAAAGTTGCTATTCCTCATCCAACCCTCTCAAATTTGTTCCTCCATCACCTTCTTCATCCATTTTGGGTCCTTATGTCCCAAAACCCCAAGCTATTCCTCCATCCAAATCTCACAATCTGAGATCCATTTTTCCTCCATCAATCCACCACCCGTCAAGGTGTGTTCCAATGTTGATCTTTCCTTCATTTCCATCCAGTGAAGCCCAATTCTTCCAATACCCTATCCATTATCCAATGCATATTTTCCATCCTTCGATCCCTTTGATCCCATCCTTTGCATAAATCCTTGCCTTAATTTCATCTCTTTTTCCATGTCCTTATCCTACCAACATCTTTGAGCATACTTTTAAAGGTCATGGTCCATTTTTTTTTCAAGGCTACTATCCAAACAAAAAGATGTTTGAGTCCTTCTTCCATCCCCTATCATGTGTCTATTTTTGACTAAAATGTCAAAATAAAAAAAATAAAAAAGTGAAAAAAGAAAAGACAAAAGAAAAAAAGTAAAGCAAAAATAATTCGTCCACTCGTGAAAACTTGGCAAACAGGCGCCTTGGGCAAGTACCATGATGAAAACCTAGCAAACAGGCATCATGCGTAATCTATGAACTTCTTGCATACCGTACTTGGGGACAAGTTTCATCCTATCACATCCTTTTGTCCTTCATTGTTCCATTATCCTATCAAACCCCTGTCATTACCCTTCATTGTTCCATTATCCTATCGAACCCCTATCATTACCCTTCATATCCTATTGTCCCTCATGTCCATATCCCCTTTTCCACCTTTGATCTTGACAAGGCTGAGGATCATCATGAGCATCATGCATATTGTTTGTAGCTTTTAGTCCATCATAGCTTTTGGTCCTTATCCATTTGCCTATTATAACCTTTCATCCATATTCCCTAGCTTATTGCAACTTTCTGCCACTATCCCTTAGCCTACCTCGACCTTCAGTCCATGTCCCTTTTCCATTCTTGGTCTTTCTTATCCTATCCATATCTTATCACTATCCATACACTCTTTTTCATTCCTTGATCTTGATCTGACATAAGCACACAAAATTTAAACATGGTTTCAAAAACCTCTTGACATGTCCCTCATGCCATGTCACTGCTTTACATTGTCATATCCAATCTCTTGTCTCGTTGTCTCCATAATAAAGGGTCTTTGTCTTCCCTCTATCCACCATCATTTTAGCAAGCCTATTTATTCACCTATCATATTCCTTGCCTTGCTAGACACTGGGGGCAAAATCAAAAAATTGAAAAATGTCCTGAAAAAATCCAAAAAAAAATCATATAATGTCCTAAAAAAATCCCTAAAAAGTCAAATAAAGTCCTGAAAAAACGAACAAAAAAATTGTAAAAAACTCGAAATTCCCACAAAGTGAAAAACATTAAAATCCAAAAACAATTTCATTGGCATTTTGCATTTTGTCAATAAATGGTCCCCTTTGTGCATAGACAGATCGCTGAGCATACATCCAACAACAATCAATCAAACATTGTGCTTTAATGAAATCATGCATTAACAGATGAATTGTTCAACCAAGCAAGCATTCAATCTGATCATAGTTATCACATCAATCAAAATAGCATCAACATTACCATTGGTCCTTGTCAACATTTCATGGGTCTTATACAGGGTGTGGTATACTCGAAACTAGATTATGTCGTGTCTTCGATGGGGTACCGCATTCCCTGAAACCAGGCAACATGATCATTTTTGTTTTCCACTTTTGACAATGACGATCAAACTGTTTGTTTGACTTGGTTGAATTTGTGCGTCTTATCTTTTTACTGATTTATCTTTAGCTTCAATCATGTTCCTATGTTGCTCGATGATGTCACTGAGTGATTTAGAGTGACCATGATGGTTCATGGTCCCTTTCTTTTTTTTGTTGTGTTTGCTGTTTGTGGAATGTTTGTCACAAACTGGGGCAACTATATCATTGGGTGTCTATGATAAGTACGTTCACTTTTTGAACGCCACACATACCTCGATCCTTGATGTATGCACCCTAGGATGCTTCACTCATTCCTTGTGTGCGATGTGTCTATCTTTTGCAAGAGGGGTTGCATTCCAGCTCTGGCCTTCAATGCCATGATGCTCTGCATCTGCTTTTCTACAATAAATAAAGGTTCTCACCTACTTATGTGCATTTGTGAAAGAAAGTTTTCCTTCATCTCTAACTGTCCTCTGTCTAATTTCTTCTTACTAACATTTCTTCCATCAGTCTTGGCAGTCCGTTTGATTCGTTCGAACCTATCATCTTCTATCATTCTTATTGATCACTTGGCCTCTTTTCTGGATTAATTCCTTGAGGGGGCATGCATATGTCATTGTTATTGTCTAGGGCATTTTCATTATCGTTCTTTGAAACAATGCTTAGAATCACATTGTCTCAAAGAGGGGCAAAATGTAGACATCTAAAAATGGTCAACACTTGTGGAGTCATACTTTCACATTTGCGCCTTGCCTTATTTTAGGGTTCTTGCATTGCATTAACATTTCTTCTATGTTGTGCACTTGGTCTTTATCATTTGTGAGCATCGAGTCCTTCTGCATTCCTCATTTTTCTCACTTTCAAATTACGTCTTCTCGATAGCAATCTTCAGTCATGACTTTGGTCAATCTTATCCTGTCGCATCAATGTGCGTGCTCATTTATCATCATTTTGGACATTGTCAATCCTAATCGATGATAGAATTAGGGTTTTGTCCTCTTGTCAACCTTGTCATTTTGCGATCGAATCCTCATCGATCCTTGTCCTTGTTAGCCTTGTCATTTTGCGATCGATTCGCCATTGATCTTTGTCCTTGTCAATCTTGTCATTTTGCGATTGATTCATCATCGATCCTTGTCCTTTTCAATCCTGTCAATTTGGATCGATTAGTCATTGTTCCTCGTCAATTGGCACCTATCAATTTGATCTCCTTGTCAATCTTGGTCAATTTGTCATTGATTTTTGTCAATCAATCTCAATCATTTATCAACATTGGTCCTTTGTCAATCAGAATCATGATCGAACCTTCATTAATTTCTTGTTGTCTTAACCTAATTGCTTGTCCTCTTATTTCTAGGGTTTTATGATTTGTTCATTTAATCCTTTTCTTCTTCTTCGTGGGTTAAATAAATCTATTTATTTAGTCCTAGGTCTCTTTCATGAATTAATTAATGGATGAAAACCTATTAATTAATTCACCTAATTTCTATTTCATCTTTTTCCTGAATTTTCTAATTTGCTAATTTCTCCTAATTCCTAATTTCTATTTCTCCTATGTTCTTTAATTTTTCTAATATTTCCCCTAATTTCATTCCCTCATTTTCTCCTATGTTTATGCTTCCATTTGTTGCAATCATGGAGGCTATTTTCTCTCTTCCCTTTTGTCATGGGAATGGCATTTTAATCTTGTCATAATTTGTCATAATTTTTGTCAATCAATCTTGCATGTCAATCTTGTCATAATTTGTGCATAATTTGTCATTCTTGATTTGAATTTCCTTTTGAATCTCTTCATGCTAATCTTGTCCTCTCTCCAATTTGTCTATACATTGGATGATTTTATTCAATGAAAAAAAGAAACCACACTTCTAGTATCCTTATGCTACAATTTTCATCTTGTCAATCTTGCTTACTTTCATACTTGCATTTTGCACTTGTAGGTGAGATCCACAAAAAAAGTAATTTGAAGGAGAAAGAAGGACAATGGAGGAACAATGAAGGAGATACATGCTTTGGTTTGCATTTTATTTTAGTATTTCATCTTCATGCCTTTATTGAATGTTTTTAGGATTTCTTATCATTGCAATCTACTTTTGTGGTTGAGCTAGTTTAATATTGCTTTGATGCATTCCATTTTCCTATGTACAAATACAACTAATAAATAAGATTAGAATAAATAAATATACATAAAACAAATATAAAAAACCCCAATAAAAACAATATTTAGAAATATATATTTTCCTTTTAATAATACAGTTAATGATAAAATTAGAATAAATAAATATATAGAAAAAAATAATTAAAAACATAGAAAATAATAATAATGCATACAATATATATTTAATTATAATGTCACCCTAATTCATTTGTTAGAAC
The DNA here is from genome assembly GCF_030272615.1 of Cryptomeria japonica. Lineage (NCBI taxonomy): Eukaryota > Viridiplantae > Streptophyta > Pinopsida > Cupressales > Cupressaceae > Cryptomeria > Cryptomeria japonica. Next base: position 14,685 of record NW_026730195.1, read on the forward strand.
TACATAATACTAATTTATCTTTTCTTACATTCTTTTTGGGGTGTACCATTAATGCCTTCATTTTATTATTTTCATTAAATACTCCAAAGCTTTTAAAGTTCTATTAAATGTTTTTATCTATGGAGAGCTTTAAAATTTCTATTAAATGTTTTTATCTATGGACTATCTTAAGTAAGCCTCTAATGAAAGGAGTGGTGACAACAAGTGTCCATATATTCCAAACCCTTTGCTGCGAATCCCTCAGAATTTTAACAATCCAGTGAACTCCTCAAAAGTGGGTTAGATTTCTCAATGAAACTCTCGAGGTGGGATAGGCAGAATAGTTTTTAAAAGTTGGATTATCCTAAGTGGACTTATAACAAGAAGATGAAGGAATGTAAATGGATTACTGAGAGGGGAAGTCAATCAATGGTAACAAAAACTTTAACTTTCTAAATCAACAAAGCTTTAATAATACTAATAAAAAACTATGAGGAGTGGTCCCATAATACTAGGTTACATTTCTTGGCCAAACTTGACATTGAAATCAACATTTTGCATCAAACCTTTACCTCCTAAAACCTATAGTAGCTAAACCATTAAGAATTTTAAGATGAAGTAAACTATTAATTTCTGAGATTTTTCATATAGATTCTAAATATTTTTTTTTTTAAATAATGAGAAATTAACTGCCCATATTGTTATGTAAATTTTAATAACTCAATATTCATAGTAATCAACATTTTTCGGAAGTGACATTTATTTGGTAATACATTTGGAGTTTGGCATGTGTTGATTAGTTACAGGTACTCATGGATACATGGAAACGATAGATGGTGCTGGTTTGGAATGGATAATAGGTCCAACTAAGAGGCATTCATCTGTGATAACATAGTTAGCATTTAGAAGTGAAGAAAGTGTATGATACAGGGTACTGTGAAGACTTGCTTGTAGGTTCTTTGTATACAGTTAGTATTGTGACTGCCTTTGGTACAAAGGTCTGTTTACTTCTATGTAATGTTGAAAGAAGGATCTTTTTCAATTCTGACATTACCTGTGTAGTGGGAGTTTCTTGGTGTGCACGTGTTTATGCACTTGAAGAATGAGACTATAAGTAACAGGTTGTCTATGTGAATGTTTTGAAATTCATCTTGGTATACCATGAAGGTATGCATAGTTGGATGTAATAGCACTTGTTGTGGGTGCTATTCTAGCTATGATTGTGACTAATGCTGGCACATTTGAGTAGCCTTGGGAATGTGAGTTTTTGTGTTCTGGAAGTCAGAGTTAAGTTTTTCTCAGTAGATAGCTTCTATTTGTGTCTCATGGCAGTGGCATGATAGAAGGTGGGAGTATCTATGAATGGGATGATACTTCTCTACATGTGTTTCAGTGATACACAAAGTAAACTATATTTCCTGGTGGTTTGTGATCGAATGGTATATCAGCATTGATGGGCTTTTTGAGTCCATGGTTCTCAGTGAAATCTGTAAGTGTTCAGTATGGCAGACAGGTCCAGTAGATTCCTTGGCAAGTGGGAGATTGTTGGGAATGTGCCTCGAATTCTCCTAAATAGGTTCGGGTTGATCGGAGTAGCCTACACCGATGGAGCAGCAGAGTGTTACCTTCTTGGATGTTGAACACTTTCTGATCGGTGTGACTTAGGCCGATCGGGACAACTCTGGCCGATGAACTTGCCTTCAAGGATTCGGTATCGGCTATTGGGAGAGGTTGTTGTTTGTTACACCGATGTCCCGATGGGTTAGCTATCTTCCAGCTGGAATGCTTCACATATCGGAATAGCATGTTTGAAGTCATCCCGATGACCCAATGAAGTCTAGGGTAACTTCAGCTATTGGAATGACTTGTGCAGTGATTTGCCGATGATCCGATGAAGTCGCCTTTTGGCATTCGGGTCGCATATTGGCTATTGGGTTGACCTTCTGAATGTCATGTCGATGTCCCAATGAGATCACTCTACCTAGTCTCGGAGTGTTTCTCTTATCGACATAGTGTCATTCTTTATGTTCTGATGACCCGATGAAATCATCCTATCAGGTTGGAAATGCAGATTGGGATAATAGCTTTGGACTTGATCTGATGAGCAGATGAGTCAATGCTCTTGGTATTAGCGATCAGGGTAGTAGCTATGTTCCTGTTTTGATGTCTCGATGGAGATCTCTCCTTATCATAGGCTATCGGAGTTTCTTTTGGAAAGCTGTGTTGATACCCAATGGAGTCGCCTTAGGCTGTCGGGCTTGTCATCAGCTATCGGAGGTTCTAGTTTGGAGCTATTCCAATACTTGATGAAGTTGCCTTCGACAATCGGGTAGCATCAGCTATTGGGTTGACAAGCTGAAGGCTATGCCAAAGTCTGATGAAGTCGTCCAATATTGTTTGAGGATTGGAGTAACTATTGAGTGATGTTTTCGATGGGCCGATGAGGTCGCCTTCAGTGTTCAGAGACCAAGATAGCTTGGAACCAGTCTCACCGATGGCCCAATAGAGTCATCAAAGATCGGAATGAGTTGTGGAGTGATATACCGATGAGGTGACTCATGTGCGGTCCACTCTAGTTATTGGGAGATTGGGTCTACCTGTTGGAGGTTATCCTGATGACCTCATGGAGTTGCTTTTGATGATCGGGATTACTTGTTCATTGTTTGGCTAGAGACCCGATGGTTTGGTGTTGGCATCCTCAGAGTGATTAGGGATCGGGGACATAGCAGGAAGGTTGTGTCGATGACCTGATGGAGTCACCTTTGGCAATCGGGTATCATTGGGTGATCAGCTCTACTGGTTGAAAGTTATACCAATGGCCGATGGAGCGGAGACCGACTGCGGGAGCAAGGTCGAACTGAGATCCAAAAGGTGAACACTCAGACACTAAGGAAGAGACTGTCGGTGTATATGAATACTAACCGACCCGACTTCCTAATGCATGTGGGATATTGTGTTTCTCACAAATGCAGACCAACGGTTATACTTCCTAGTGGTTGGAGCGACTAACTATTAGAGTGGCCAAAGGAAACTAAAACACAGCTGGATGAATGGAAGATCGTTGGATTCCATAACGGTTATGCCAAATCAACACATTGTAATCTTGGCTGTTACATATGTGCTACCTAAGATGTAATCAGAGTGTGAAGTCACGGGGCTGGCATAGGCCATGTTACACAGTGAAGAGGTTGCAGAGGCTGAATAGTGGCTTATCAAGAGCAGAACGAAGTGACTACAAAGGGATGTAGTAAGACTACATGTTGTAGTTTTGGCATGTCTATAGTCTAGTATGTTCTGCATGTTGTGATAGTAGAGTTCTGAGAACAGAGTCCAAAAAAGAAGATCTGTTAACTTTATTGTAATCTTGTTGTTTACTAAATAAACTGATCTATTTTTGGTGGTAGGTTTTTTACCCGTAAGGGTTTTCCCACATATATCTGATGTGTTTCTTTGGTATGTAATGTCTGGTTAATCCTAATCTTCTATTTGTGTTTATCTTAATGTATTGCAAAAGAAATTAAAATACTTCCTTCCCTACACATCCCCTTAGAATTGACGTTAGGAGAGCTTTTTCTGTGCACTGCTTTCCTTACAACATTTGGCGCTCGCAAAATGAAAAACTGACTTTTCACATTTGGCGATCACCAAATTTGGCGCGCGCCAAATGTGAAAATTTTAAAATTTTGAATTTGGCAAGTGCCATATTTGGCGCTTGCCAAATGTTTTGTATAGGAAAATACCAATCCTTTGGGTTGGTTTTTCCTTCAGCATCCAACCTAAAGGTTTGGACGACCTTTTCATGCCAATGACGCATTTTTATGAAAAGGTAAAAAGTGACACCTTTTTGGTACCACAACTTTGTGCACTTACCCTTGAGTCAAACAATTGTAGATTTTTTGAGGGGGAATTGGGAATTTTCTTAGAAATGATCTGTCCCTTAAAAGCCACCCTCTACTCTAACCTCTTGTACACCCTTCATCATCTTATGCTTCACCATTTGCTTGCACAAAAGATCGAGAAAGTACATTTCAAGGATAGACTATGAAAAGGACCAAAAGATTTCTATATGGCCTTCAAGTTCGATGACTCATAGGGATAGTGGGAGCATGGTGATGATGAATGTGTTAGGGAAAACAATCCCCAAAACTAGCTAGAGGTACAGTGTCATTATCTATGTAGAAAATTATCTTGAATGTTTTTTGTTCTATTGTTAATAGCTAGCACGAATCCCTCCCTATGTGTGGATCAGTTGAAGTTTTTTGTTTTTCTACATTCGAGTCTAGGTTTCCTTGAAATCTTGAATATTATATATGTTATTTCTCTACACATTGAGCATGGCTTTCTATTGTTTCCAATTTTTTGGTTCTTTGAATTAGTTAAGTATTTGATTCTGCCATACCATTCTGTATGAAATATGTGTATGTGTTGGTTGAAAATTGAGTCATGTTCTCTACTTCCTCCATTTTGTGGGTTTTTTGGTTAGGTGTCTAGCTAAGTAGATAGGGTTCCTAGATGGAGCAATGCTCTCTATTTTTTTTCTCCTTTCCTTTGGTCTACTATATCATGGTCTTCTCTACTATGATGTATGTATTTTTAAAATTAAAATAATGGTATCCGCTTGCACTTTGCCCCAAGAAAAACAAAACTTCTCATGTAGAAAGAATTCCAGTCCACCATTTCCATATCCACAATGGTGTTAGAATCTTGTGCTTCCTCTTCAGCATCAGCACCAAACACAACATTAAGGCTAAATGCATGACCATTCTTTGTAAAACCAGTCCTAGTAGAATTTTCTTCATGTCCACGAATGAAAATAACCTCTAGCACAAAGTCCCCATCATGAGGAGTAGTATCCTCCTGGTGACCATGAGTGTTGTCATATGCTCTTGCCACATTGTCAACTCCTCTTTCCTTGTTGAGTGGGTGGTTGTTTGATGTACCTTGTAGTTGAGAATTATTCAATCCAGTCTCTACCTCCTCATAAAATAGGTTATAGGGACGAGTTGGGGAATGGCATTTGTGGTGATGAGGAGGAACAATGCTTCATATTTATCAAAAATATGATTACACAAGCATTTACCCAACTCCCTTTTATTAGTTGAGATGACATCTATGAGAAGCATGTCATCTTTGGAATTAAGGGACCGTTTGAGAGCAGTATAAACACAAAGAAAACTAGAGTCTTTGGCAAGGTATTTTTGACAAAATAGGCCACCCACTAAAGCTTTTCCCTAATGGAGATCATAACCCTTAATAGAAGAATCTAGGGTGCTATGGAGGCAATTCCTTAGATAATTTGCAGCTAGATCAAAAACTATAGAAAATGATTGCATGAGGTCCAAAGTATTTGAAATAAACATACTGACCACTTGAGTGGGGTAAACCAAAACATAAGTAGGCACCCAATAGGTTAACTCCAATAACTATTCTGATAGCATGGTCAACACAGTGACATAAAGGGAAAAGACTTTTCTAATCTTTACCTTTGTGTATTCCCCTGACTCTAGAACTTGTTGATTGAGGATGGGAAAACTGA